>NW_008238355.1:6540165-6543794 GCF_000691975.1 Corvus brachyrhynchos
AGCAGGAAGCATTAAAATGCCCCCTGCATTTCTTCTCTCAGAAGCCCTGCAAAAATCTTTGAACATCTATTCTTCCACGCTGAAGCAAAATATGCATGAGATCATTCTCTTAGAGGGAGCTGACACTTTCTGAACAGAAACACAAATCATTTGCCTTACCAACACCATTCTGCCTATCAGCCCTTTACAGTGATTTGATTCCAGAAGTAATTTATTTACTCTTTGTAAAACAGAACTCTTGTAAATCTTAGATGCCAAATAAATTGTGAAGCATAATGAAAAGGCAGATAATCATGTTGATACGGGTTATGGGACTACTTGACACCAGCTTGCTACTCATCAGTTATTGCCTCAGCCTTCAGATGCCTTTAACTCAAAACAAATGGAGGTTGAACTTTTTGTTCCAAGAACTGATAATGTATTATCATAAATATACAGCACCAAAATATGTTTGGTAATACCATCTGAATGACAAATATTGGATTGAAAACAACTAATTAATAAAGGTCACGAAATACAATTCACCTGGAGAAACTTAAAAGCACCAAAGCAATATAATATCTGTTGTTGCCTTCCCAAAAGCAGGAAGTCAGAATCCTCACTGGAGAGAAGATGAAAAATCTTCAAAAAACCTATTACTGGGGTGTTTCTTTTACCCTTTTTCTTCTCCCTTATTTTTTTTTTTCCCATACTTCTCATGGTTGTCTATTGCTATTGACTCACTCTCCTTCATACAATCCAGGATATAGCTGGAGTTGTCTCTCACTTCAAGACACATTTCTGCCTGTCATTCCTCAGGAGGAGATTAAAACAAAATCATCTGCACAAGGTATTTGGGCAGAATTTTCTGTTGCAAATAAATCAAAAGGTAATCACACAATTTATTCTACTTATGTTTACACTAAGCATTCTCTAGCACACCCCTAGAAATGCTGCTCTGACTATAAAACAGGAGGGATATTTCTCTTATCATTGCTTCCTTGACTAAGATTGTCTATTACTAGGTCACTACAAAAATTGCCCATATATATTTATGCACTCTTACCTGATTAAATTCTGGCACACCTGGCATCCTGCAGGACATCTGTGATAAAAGGTGAATCATTAATACGTGTTTGTATAAAATAAGACAGCTGTAATGCTTTTCTTACAGTACCAATTCAACAGCGAAAGAATTCTCATCAACAACAATACAGGCTGTCATCTCCAGCACTAACCCCTGGAAAATGTACTGGATAACTTCAGCGATTTGTTTAGATTTCACAGCTCAGACTGTATGTCAGATCTGCATTTTATAGATGAGTTCTCCATCTTGTGTATGCTACACTATCCATGTGTTCAAAACCATATGATCAAAATTACAAGCTTACATTGTCAGAATGTGATGTCCACAAATTTATCTAGGCAACACCATCCACTACATACATAATCTCTAATGCCAAGTTATGTTTGCTTTCTGGTCCTAAAGCACAGGCTGAGGATTTGATCTCTTCCTTACTCCTTCTGTAGTCTACACCTACCTATTCTGACTGTGCTCAGCAGCAGTAATTATTCTGAGGAAGGGAAAAAATGGTGCAGCGGTAACTCCATGTAATTCAATCTCTTAATTGGATACCATTCCTGTTTTGGTTACTGGACTGAGAGCAACAAATCTAAGAAGCATAGTAAGGTTAATTGCTGCCAATTTCTAGTTCAAATAGTTTCATTTAAAACATACACCCATAAACCAGCAATCACTGACTGAGATACTAAAAAAATCATCCAAACCAAACACAATGCCCATAAAAAATTATCCTGATTATTTTTAGATGTAACAGAAAAAAGGAGAAATTCATTGTTTTACCTGTGCGGATCTTTTGAACTGGGAATAATGTGTACACATTCTCTTTTACTGAAGACCTCTTCGATCCAAGATTTGTGGGGCTAAAAAGACATTTCAAATATAAATGCATTCCTGAACTTTGGAACATGATATCAAAAATTGCACTGTAATGACAATAAGGCTGTATACAGATAACTCAGAACAATTCCTATCTTACACCTATCTTAGGTGTAAGACTACAAGCTGAAACTACAGCTCTGAACAGTCCTAGCCCTTCACCTCCAAGCTTTACAGAATTCCCCAAGAAGATCAATATTTAAATTTTTTGCCACCATGAGAATTATTTAGATGTTTCATCAAAGACATATAATACAATATACACAATAGAGAATAGAGTTCAACAGAGAAAGCGGCAAGGATGAATCAAAATTGCTTAAAGAATTGCACTCTCCTTCTGCCAGAAAACTAGCAAACTGTGGTCTTACTAAAGCTGTGTCAAAAAAGGCAAGATTTTCATTATACTTGAAAGAGACGGTTGAGTCCTTCTTTTATTATTCTTCACAGAGTCAAGAATAGATGCATTCTGGTTATATTTTGCTGAACTAGGACTAGAGTGAAATGCAAAAGCAGGGGACCTAGACCTGGCACTCAGGTGGGCTTTCTCCACCAGCCTCCTGGTGTGCTGTCTTAGTGATGCCTGTTTACAGCTCAACAAACTGAACAGTCACTATGGCACACAGACTTTTGTCAAAGAATCTCACTGGAAATCTTTGAACCTTTCTCTTCAGGTCTATCAGGATCAAATTCCTTGAAAGGAACGGTAACTGTTGGATGCTGAACTTCGAAATCTCTGGGTCTTAATTAGGTAATTATTCTTAATTTTATATAGGTAAAACCTTTATTTAGTATGTAAAATTTACAAGAGAACCTTAACATTAATTCTTAATCTAAGGCTTTATTTAGGTTTTTAGGCTGATTGTATCATCAAGAAAAGAGGGTTAAAACTTCATGCTCTTTTATAGTCATACATGACTTGAGGGCTGGGCAAGTAAAAACAAAAAGAGGAGACTTCTGAACAGCAAACTTCTCTAGTCTAGCTCTTGATTCCTAGTTTTGTAAAAGGCTTCTGTAACATGTTCCCTGTCACTACAGTGAGGTACATACATCTCAGCCATCATCAGCATGTATCCTTTTCACTACCAAGTCCTAAAGGAGACAAAAATATAACTACATGTTCCTTCTCACTGGCAAATTTCTGTTCTGATATACTAAAGACCTGAAGCCAAGTTTATATTGCAGCTTTCCTTCTGATTTTCCTCTAAGGAAGTCCTGAGACCTTTGTTTTGGAGTTCTGGCGTCTCTTTTCTCACCAGTCTGAGGATTAGGATTGCTGCTTATAATTCCGTGACACAGAAGAGGCTTTGGAGATTTCTAGACTGATTTAGTCAATGGAGTGGCAAGAGTTTGGCTCTGAAATTTAAGGCACATGAGTAGTTTTCAGAAAACTGCTTTTAATCACTTTTCCAATATCTTTAATGTCTAAGATCCTTGCATAATATGGTATTAAAGGGACACTGTCAGGTCAAAATGTTCAAAAATTAAGGTTTCCAGAAGTAAGGAAAGAGATCACAGTGTAAAATACAGGAAAACATACGCACCACTCATTTCTTTCAAATCCTTTCTAATGAGCAGTGAGAGGAGACAAAACCTAAATATCCAAACTAGCACAGAGGTCCTTCACAAAGCAATGTTGCTGTCAGCAGGGAGAGTGACTGTGCTACCATCCCACTGGAGTGGCTGGGGGGGG
>NW_008238355.1:6543832-6553600 GCF_000691975.1 Corvus brachyrhynchos
CAGCAGGGAGAGTGACTGTGCTACCACCCCACTGGAGTGGCTGAGCAGGTACAGGCTTGGCTCACCAGTCTCCAGGGACAGGGCAACAAGCGCTGGGATCCCCTGCTCTACTGCTCCCCTCACTGATTTCACCTGGGATCCCCTGCTGTACTACTCCCCTCTCTGATTTCACTACCCACCCATGCAGGAAAAATAAGTGAATGCTTCAATTTTGCTTCTGCTTTCTTCTGCCTGAGCCCACACCCCCCTCCACCACCATCCCTGCAAAGCCTTGCCAAAGTCAAAGCCTGCAGATGCATTGTGACAAAAAAACACTGTTAATTGAGGGGTTAATGTACACTCTTCCTGCTCTGAAATTAGCTTTACTGAACCAAGAGCTGTAAGAAGCATTCAGCTCCTTCAAGACCAGTCAAAAGCTCTGTTCACTGGTCGAGTACCAAACTCAGGGGAACAAGGTTACACTGTCAATACTAAACAACAATTTTTCAGTATCCTTAGATGTAAATATGCCTGCTTTAGGGTGAAAGGCACAGATACAGATATTTTCTAATGAAACACCATGCTGCTCTGGCCATTGTTCCATTCTCTGCAAAAGAAAATTAAAAGGCACACATCTCTCTGGCTTAATAATTCCATCCATTATTGAAATATGATCCATTTTTTGACAAAACAGCAGCAACTGCCTTTAATGACACATTGTCGCTCCAGACAGGTGCAGATAATTAGAAATCACACAATGACTAGCCAGTTTACATAACAGGTTAGTTCATTTAGGCAAAGTACAGTTGTGCTGGAAACTAGGCAGAAAAATCAAGTTGTAAGTAGCTTACTGAAACTGCAACAAATTTGTACTGATGACAGAGAAACACAGTGTCTTAGCCAAAGAGCTACTTCAAGAGCTGGAAAGTTCTGTCAAGCACCATACCTCAGCTCTGCGTACACTGTATGTTTAGTGAAATCAGCACACAATGTCACTTCCAAAGAACTGGGGTTTTCTAAAAGAACTAGGGCCAGTATTTCTGCATTGTTGAACAGGTTTGTCAAAATTTTAGCAAAAAAAAAAAAAAGTTATGCATCATATACAACTTTTATACAACTCAAGGTAATTATTTCTCAAAATTATTAGATGAAAATAAACACTCTTTAAAAAAGGAACAGATGATCCTGGGGCTAACAGAATTGCCTCAGTACTCAAACATACAGTACCTGTAAGGACCTTACTGAGGACGTCAATAATCAGAAATACCTGACTTTTAGTGCCTGTGAAGGAGGGAAGTACTATTTTCAGGTGAAAGCATGTCTGTGAGAAGTCAGCATGGTGCAGTCTGTGACCAACCTTTATTCAACTACATCAGAGGAGGGAAAAACTTCCCCTTATTATAGCTGCTGCAAGAATCCACTGCAAGCAAGGTGTCCTAAAATATCTTAAACCCTTTCAAAATTAACTTGCAAGTCACTTGCAATAACATTAAATATCTGAAATGCAGCCAGAGTTCCTGTAAGCTAGCACTCAAGACTATTTCACAAGAGCTCGGAGTTTAAGCACACTGGTATCTCTTGAACCCCTACCCCTGGAAACTTTTCATGGCTTCATTACCAGCTGGTTAAATTACTGCCAGCATTAAAGAGATTTCCAACTTAACAGGCTGTCTCTCACATAAGCTTTTCAGAGCAGGGACTTTGTGGTTCAGTATCCACTCCATGCACGCTGATGGTATGAAATAATACAATTGATCGCTAAACAAAGAACACCACTCTGGATCCACGCAGGGTAGAGCAACATTGCAAAACTCCAGGGCCACATGCAGTAAAATATGAACCCATGAGAGGTTTTCAGTGGCCTCTCAGGTCTTATTCTAGAATTTTCTTGTGTTCAGGTTACCCTGTCATAGGACAACCACCGGCTCTGTAACACAGACATGCCATGGTTCCTCTGATCTCCAGTGCATCCGTACATCTGTTACTAACTGGCAGCTTTTGCTTTTCCAATCTTTCTTATCTACTTCTGTGCCCCAGTGTTGAAGATTCTGCACATCTGTTGAAATACACAATTATAAGCAATTGAATTCACTAGAAAACTTTCATCACTAAATTTCACCAAGATTTCAAAAATATTGTGCAAATAATTTCATTTGAATGAAATGTGAACGGTGAACACTGTTCACCTGTCCACCATGGCCAATCATAAAACAACTATCAGCTAATCTCAAACTGCCTTTGCAGGCAGACTGCAGATTCAGTAGCACTGAGAAGCTTTTAAAGACAGTATGTAATTTCAGGTCACAGCAGAATTTCTGTGATTATTTCCTAGTAACCAATTCAAACATCCACTGAAAACATATTCTTAGGTGTTCACAAATACAGTACAAACACTAACAGAAGTCACCTGTGCTTGCAGGATAAATGCAGACCCAAGTCAAAGAGGGATAACAGAACTTCTTATGACTCTTCAGTCATTCTGAAGAGAGATCTTATGGTTTATTTCCTCAGAACAAATGTAGTGTGTTAGCTTCTCAAAAATACATAAATTCAATCTTCACAGAATGCTATAGCATTTTCTTTCGCAGTTAATCAACTGTGCTTAAAAGCTAAGTAGGTATGCTTAAGTGATTTTCTGGATTAGGGTCTTGCATCAAAGACTCATAAAACTGTTTCCACTATTTTGAACCCAAGCTTAGCCAAAAAAACAAAAACCCTTTGACTTTATTGGGCTTTCCCATGTGGTGCTTCTGATCCAGAGAAGACCACACAACACAACAAATACCTGTGAGGTTATGACAACAAAATGCAGGAAATACTAAAACCAAAACCCTCCTTGTGAAAAAATCTGCAGCTTAACTCCTGGGTCACAGAGAAGAATGAACTGATGGAAATCTTAGCTTAGTCTGGAATATTAGACCTTTAATTAGTTTATTTCTTTTTACTTTTTAAGTTTATTAACTAATCAAGTAAGTCTTTCTGCTGTCCTTTAACATGCGATGTTTTAGAAAAACACATCAAAGAGCAGTGCTCCAAGAGCACAGCCAGCTCAGAATGCAGGTGCTCATGGAGGGATGCCTGGTTTGCAGCTGGAGGGGCTGAGCAGACCTCTGCAGAGCCCATGGCACCGGGCTAGGTGGGGAAGGACACACAAGACCTCACCTCAACACTGCTGCAGCAGCCCAGGCTTTTGCAAAAAGAGTAAACACAAGAAATCTCAAATCACAATTTATATTCTTCAGCTCTGTCCTTGAAACAGATCCCACAAACATTGCTTGAAATCTTATACTGGCACTAGATACCTAAGAATTGCTTTAAAACAAGTTTCCCCGACTGGAAATGCAAAAAGTCGCTGCAACATGACACATAATTCAGCCTTCCACCTAAAGCAGGCCACTCCAAAACCCACTGTTCTAGAAGCATGGCGATTGTTGACAAAGTTTGGATCTGACTGCTTCATTCCTGTGGCCCATACAGATAATGAAAGTGCTTATGGCTGATGGCAGCCACCTTGCTAGAAGCTGACATTTGGGTTACTTTGGCACTGTATACAACATAATAGTGCATATAATTTCTTATAAAATGTCTCGGGTTTGGAGACAAAACTTCAGGAGGAAAGGGCCTCCCCTTTTCCTCCACCAATGAGACAAATGGGTCACAAGAAGTTAAAAGTGGGAAAAAGAAACCAAACAGTTTATTAACACACAAACAAAACAGGGTAAAACAGGATAAAAAAACCTCTCAAAATACAATGAATTCCTGGACAGGGAACAGATCCCCGGGCTTGGACCAGCCAGGGGTACCTTGCAGCCTCCCCGGGCTGGCGAAGAGGGAAGGGAGGCAGTGAGACAAGGGGAAGGAAAGGGAAAAAAGAACAAGAAAAAAACCAACAGAACCTTTTTCCCTCTAGCCGGAACACAAAGGAAACCCAAAGAGCAGCACAGCGCTCCCGGCGCACTCCCTCCCCAGCCCTGCTGAGCCCCTGGAGCCGCAGGGCCCCGTTAAACCGCCCCGCACTCGGCCCGTGGCCCCGGCCCTGGGTCCATCTTAGAGAAACAGCGTCCCTGGGCATTGAGCGGACGGGTAAGGAATAAAGCGGCTCCATAACGTCACCCCAGGACATAAAACTAATTCAATAATCAGCATAGGATAATGAATTATTGAACAAGTTTTGGTATGAAGTAATAGATATGTAAAGATACAGAAATACAACTTCTAAAAATTTTAATTGTCAGAAAGCAGTCCAAATTGCAGGATAAATTATAGGAGATGCCCAAAACTTGCAGCAAATAAGAGCAGGCACCAGTAAAGGAGGAAGAAATGGCAAATTAATCCAAACTATATTTGCAAATTATTATAATCTTTAAATATAACCATGGCCTTATTTTACTGTGTCTCTTTTGGAGACAAAAATTTTCACAGTTTTTTTAATGGGCACTCCTGTCTTAACAGCAATATTTTGGAAGTCACTCCCAAAGAAAGTCAGGCATTTGGTGTTCTTTTATTAACTAATACAATATAATCAGAAAATCATAAATATTGAAAGCAAGTTACATATCCCATATGAAATCATCTTGTTAGTAATTACTTGTAAGTAATTTTAAAGAAGGGAAAATCCAGGCGGCCATAAGAAAATGATGTTTCAGATGTATTATTCAGAGGGTCAGTACAATGCTTCAAGTCTCATTCAGATTTCCACTTTGAAAGGCAGTCATTGGAAGGCAGTTTTTCTTACTTGTTAAGAACTTGATCTTAGCAAAGAGCTAATCAACTTGCTCTTTTTGAAATTGGGTCTCACCTACCTAGCACTGAGAAGTCACAGAGGTCAACCACTCATTGCTGTGACAAATGCATTCCTTTGTCAAATGATTCAAAATCACAGAGCACAAAAGTCTTCCTAGCTTAAACCAAGAGAAGGAAGAGAAGAAAATTACCTGATAGTAAATATCAGAGCTTTCTTTTGCTTGTTTTATGTTATCCCAGCACAGGGTTTAATATTGACTAAGGAGGTGTCTCTCTAAAGGTCAGATATATCTAAAGTAACTAATGTGAAAAGCAAATGCAGGTTGCAAAATTCAGCTGGAGGAAGCATGAAGGGCCCCAGGAAGTCACACTTCGTTAACAACCTGCTCTAGAGGAAGGTGGCAGGTAGGTTGGAGCTAGATGATCTTTAAGGTTGCTTCCAACCCGAATTATTCTGTGCTTCTATGATTCCATGATGTGAGCAATCCACACAGCTCACCTCTGGAGCCGTATGATGTTCACTGTCATTTCTATCAGAATTCTTCTTTTTGCTCCATTGCTTGTCTCACATAGTAACAAAATATTCTTGGACTTGACAGCTGCATACAGCGGCCCTTGCACACACTACAAGACAGGCAGATGGTTACAGAACTGAAATTCCGTTTTCCAAAGAAAGAGGAAGCACATCTTGGGTGATTTCTAAAGCGGCTGAAGGTATGGTCAGTCCCACTTCTGCATTTCCCACCTGGACATGTCTTACCTCTCTCTTCATGTCTGCCCTCCCACCACCTTCCAAATAAAAAAGCTTTCCTTTTCCATGCTGGCTCACTGTTAAATGTAAGTCACATCATTAACCCATCATACATTACAGGCCCACAAACAAGCTGGAGGAACAGCCAGCCATGGCCTGGGAGCAGCCACTGTGGACTGCAAGGACAACCTTGTGCTCTTTGTCCCAGAGACCACCTGGACACGCTCTTGAGCTCTCCACCAGGTCTTTCTGCACCTTCAGCCTCATGTCCAAGACATATTCCGCCACACCAGACTTATCCCCCTTGTTTATTCACTGCGGGTTGCAACAGTGGCCAAAGGGACTCCCAAAGGCTTGGGTGTCCCCGGGGCCAGGCAGCGAGGAGCAGCTGCAGTCACACTTTATGCACAGAATGGCTTGGCAGCCATCAGCACTGCCCTCCTGGCACAAAGACGGGCTGTGGCTCCGGGCTTCCAGCAGGCTGGGCTATGTTCCAAGGCATGCTCTCCTGTCTGCTCCACCCTGATGACAACTCCTCTCCCTCAAGGGGCAGCTCCAAATGCCACCCAGCCTTCCAGCAGTGCTCTCTGCTCACCAAGATGCCTGCATGTGTGTTCGGATGGTCTCCTGAGCTGTGCTGGCACAAGTGATGAGACAAGGGCCAGAGCAGGGGCAAGGACGGTGCTGCAAGGAGAATGGGCAGGATGAGCTCACTGTGAGGGCTGAGGTTGCACAGCACCGCCACCCAGCCTTTCTGAAACACTGGCTGGCCAGCAGGAGAGAGATGGATGTATTTCACAAGCACTTGGGATGTACAAGTAGAAGCTCTGCTATGCCTCCTTGGGGGTTAAATTGCACCAACAGTCAAATGCACTGGTTTATAGGACTGATAGGACTAGGACTGGTCAAACCTGGGATCATCCCACCCCAGCCAGGCTGGTAAAAAATTTCTATCCACAGCCTGACCTCAACAATGCAGCCTAAACTGGCGCTACAGTCACAACAGGCCAACCCTTCAAAGATATGACCAAGTCCCAGTCACCAATGTGCAATCTCTAGCACTACACAGTCTCTAGGAAAACACTTCTATAGTGAAAACATTAATTTTCTCACGTCACAGGGCTGACACCAAAGTGCAGCCATGGTGCTTACCAAGTTGCAGACCACTATACCTGAAACCACTGAAGGCTGGGAGGCAAGTATCTATGCCAACACCGTTTCTCTGCAGACCTTCCCATTACTGATAATACTGGAGAGGGTTGACCTCTACTCCCTCCACTCTCATCTCCAAGACTTAATAATTATGAAAAACCAGAAGCACCAATTTTATTAGCAACCAAAGGGCTTGTGATTTGGAAACAGACAACATATATCACATCACCAATGGGTTTTAAAAAACCCTTTCTCCGACTAGCATTTATCAAAGTACATCATGACAGTACCCAGCTTCTGTCCTGGTAAAAAGAACAAGGAGAAACCTCAGAAACTGTTTTTAGATGCCTCATTCTGTTCCTGTATGATGGACAGAGGGTACTGTACCACTCAGAACAGCATGTACCAGCAACTGCACTACAGCAGAGATGCAAAAGAATGGCAATCCTAAGGAAAGGATGAAGACAAGTGCTTAATACATCCTGCCTTTTTTGAGACTTAAACAGCCCCTCAAAGGGGCCTCTCCTCTTTCAGCTGGGAGGCGAAAGTACAACCACCTCAAAAACTGAGGGAAAGCATTAGAGATGAGAACATAAAGCAAAAGAACTGGTAATTCAAGTCATACAGAGTGGATCACAAGGGTTTACCTAGAATGCATTTTACATGAAATTTATATATTACAAGAATCAGGCAAGGTTTACACAGCATTTGATAGAGCCAGTCTGAAAGCAACATGGAGGGAATATCAAAACCTGCTAAACTGTGGCAACCTCAGCTTCTTGTTGTGCTGTGTACCACCAGAGGTGTCTCAAACTCACTAGTGCAATTCTCAAAAAGTTGAATTATCCTGCTTGAATGTACCACCTCCCTGGAGAGCACAAAAAAACCTATCGATCAGCTTGCTGGAGGACACACCTTTTCAGGTAACATAGTGCTACTAAGTAAAAACTAAATTTAAGATAATCTGAACCACAAATTGAGGGATGAAAGAATTATTTATGTAATAAAATAGGTAGGAAGAGTAATGCAATAGTTCACATAGACTTTTTCTCTTGGAACAGTTTCATTCAGCTTCTGCAGACCAGATTGTAGCCACACTGAAGGACATTGTAGATGGGATACAGCAGCCCCACATCGTCTGTGCTATCGTATTCGTAACACCAGTCACGTTCAGCATAGTGCTGACAGCAACATGAAGGGACTGACCTTACCTTCGTACTGCTGCAGCTTCCCCATGACATGCTATCCTGTACTGCAATCCCACTTGAAAGACAATACCATTAATCCAGGACAATTCTGGCTTCATGACCATTAACACCTGTTTTCTGTTATTGGGGCACCTCCCAGAGTAGTTATGCAGAGGCGTACAAGAACTCCTGGGGAGGATGGAGGAGTGACACTCTGCAGTTCCCAGGCCCATGAGGTTCTCCACAAAGCCAATCAGCATGCACGCAAAGTTTCACTGGCCCCGGGGGGACCTACGCTCTTAGGTGATAAAAACAGTTTCGAAAACTGAAACCCAGGTGCATAAATCATTTCCCCACAGCCCAGAGTGGACTACTGTCTGCACTGCATCATCGTGTGTATGCATGGACAGACATGTTTATTGAAACTACATTTTCCTTTATGAACTCTAGACATTTTAAACTCACCTACCTTCTGCTCTTCTAAAGCTACTACCTGCCATTTTGCCTTTCACTAGGGGGTCACAAAGGGGCAGAGGGAAAAAGAAGTAACAAGTAACAATTACCTACTCCCTGTTCCCACAATATTAAAATAAAAAAATTTGATGGTGAAGCTCAAAGAGAAATGTCTTTTTCTGGTATAGTTCTGGATGATTCTCATGTTTTCTTCCTGATTCTGGTTACTTCTAGGAATGACATACTTCAGCACATTCACTACTGGGTGGTCTCTGTGTCCTGACCTTGTAACAGTCAAGAAAGATTCATTTGTTCCTTATCAACCCACAAAACAATTAAGGGAACAGGTTCAAATACAATAACCTATTTGCTGCTTATTGTTTTTAATACCACTATATAAGCCTGCTACTACTTTAAGTAAGGCTGTTATGGCATAAGGTAAACTTAACAAAATCTGTAAATTGATTTCACAACTTCAGAGAATGCTTTCAACTAAGAAAAAGAAAAGGAAAAGAAAAAAAAAGAGAGAGAGAAAAGAGACCTACGATGATGTTTCCTTAAACTCATTTTAGGTTCATAACAGTACCTGCTGATTCTTATAGGTAACACTACAGTTCCCCTGGAAGGTCCAAAATACATGAATCTCTAAAAATTGGCCACTCCAATGTTCTGGTAACAGAATTTTGTGGTTTAACTTCGGGTGTTCACAATTTAAAACACTAGCTCATTTTTTTCTTTGTTTACAAGCTGATATTATGTATTTTGAAAATGATGTTCATAAAGAGACATGTACAGAATATTCCACTGTAAACACATTTCTTTTATCAGGAGGTATATCAGAAATGGATACAGAAGATACTTTGCTACAGCAGATACATTGCTACAGCATGATCTGTGTGAAATATGGTCCAGTCTCAAAATGTTATGTGTAGTAGCAGAGCTCTATTCTTAAACCCCAAACATCTGAATCACAAACGTTCCATCTTTAAATTAAAAAAAACCAAAAACCAAAAAACAAAACAAACAAAAAGAAAACAAAACAAAAAAAACCCAAACCAACCCGAAACCAACCAACAGAAAAAAAAAAATCCAAAACCCAAACAAACAAAACAAAACTCCACATTCAGTCAGCATCATAGTAAAAAGAAGTGACAATTTACTAAAGCCGGAGGCACCTCTCTGACACACTACACCTAACCTCATGGCTATCTGAAATAGCACTACCACGAAACTGCCATGCTATGTCCTGCCGGTAGTGTGGGCAATCTTTTTTGCTAAAAGCCTGTTATGGCTACTAGAATACAAGCAGACCTATGTATTTGTATAAAACCACTCAAGTCCCCGCCTGCAGAAATACAGGGGGCTCAACAGCACCGGCCCCAGAACATCAAATCCCTGGTAAAACGGCTCCCGGTAGCCCAGGGATTTCTCTTTCCCGTCGGCTGACACTGATCTGCTCTCCCCAAGTCGCCCGGACTTTCAGACGGAGCCTGATGCCATTTG
>NW_008238355.1:6554024-6565142 GCF_000691975.1 Corvus brachyrhynchos
TTCTGGGAGCCGCACGCTGCCGCCAGGGCCACGCTTTCCTATGCGGGGAGGGCGAGCACCGACTCTGCCTTGGCTGCCATCCTGCCGGGGAGCCCCGACGGCCGGGCCGAGCACACCTCTGCTCACACGCTTCCCCTCCCGGGTGCTTTTCTTCCACCCCGCCACACTCTTCCTCACATCGGGAGACCGGATCAAAGGATCCCGAACTCAGCATATGCTTTTTGACTCTGGTTTGCCTGCATCACAGCACCCTCTCCTAATGCCTCCTTTTTCAGGGGGCTCTAAAAGTAAATTTATGATATAAGCTACAGCACTCAGGATAAAAGTAACAAGAGGGTCCAACAGGAAATCAGCAATTCTCTTGGATTGTGAAATATGAAGACTTGAATCATAGGTAATCAAGACATTATTGAAGGCAAAAGGTAAAAAGGAACAGTAGCAGTGTTACAGCTCACGACAATGAACACAACCAATGAATAAGAAAACAGTATGTGCCAGTGTACTAATTAAAATCTTCATGAAGAGATAAAATTTGGATATAAACCCAAATTTTTGAACACTTAAGTTCTTGATCTTCTTAGTCATCTTCACATACCTTCTGTATCACTTCTTTCTCACTGACAAAACTTAAGGAACCTCAACAGCCCCTCAGCAGTTACCACTGTCTCCTGCAGGACTGGAGCCCTCAAACGTCCCAAGGACCACAGCCATCAACCCAAAACAAGTCCCTGCAACAATTACACCTGGTTGTACCTATTATAAACTAATAAAACAGGCGTACACGATTCTTCTTTATCCTGAATTTCATTTTGTTTCCAGTCTTTTTTATTTTCTTCAACTTGTTTCTCAAACCTTACTTTTCAGTCAATCTCCATTTCCTCTTATTTCAAACTTACCCCTTCCTATAATTAATCCCAGTCTCAGTTCTTTGATTTCTCAGCTCTGCTCTCTCATCTGCTTCTTGCCTACTGTTTCTTTTATTTTGTTGGTTTCTGGCCACTGTATTGACTGTGAGGACCAATGTCCATCTGCCTCTGGATGTTATCTCTATTTCCTATCCACTTGCTCTTTCTAGATGTTTCTCCCACTTTGTGGTCTCTCAATTTCTAATTTTCCTGCTCAGCCAAGTCTTATCTTTCTCTATTGTGCTCAGTTCTCCCTCCTCCTCCTCCTCCTCCACCTCCTCCCTACAGGAGAAGCTTGCCTTCAGACCACGCTGTTCCAGTGCAGCAGCCCGAGCAGAGCCTCGGTGAGTACCAGGGAGAAGATGGTTCACACACAGTCTCAGCAGCACCCCAAAACACAGAGCAGCCTGCTTGGTCCTTGGGCATGCCTCAGGACCTTTTGAAATACTGGCTGTCAAACTTAGCAGTGGTTTCACATAAACTATTACTTCAAAGACAGAGATGATAATAAAACTGTTCCCAGCACCCTGCCAAACATGGTTTTCTTCTTACATTGCTTCTATTTCGTCTTTAGATATTTATATTGCACTTCCCACATGGTA
Source organism: Corvus brachyrhynchos (assembly GCF_000691975.1). Lineage (NCBI taxonomy): Eukaryota > Metazoa > Chordata > Aves > Passeriformes > Corvidae > Corvus > Corvus brachyrhynchos. The sequence goes on from NW_008238355.1 coordinate 6,555,532, forward strand.
GGCCTTAAGAAAACATTACAGCTTCTAATAAGAGAATGGACTCCTAAAAATTTTAGCAGGTGTTGAATGTAGCTAGGTTCATTCTTTACCTAGCTACACCTTTTTTTAAGATATTTCATTATCGTCAATTAAATTTTCTCATTCAAGTAATCCTGAGTCAGCATAGAAGATTTTGGCTCAATTTGCTAGTATCATCAATGTTCATAAACGAAAAAAAATCTTCTTTTAATAGGATGTATCAGTCACTGTTACTGCGCCCACTCTTCATATGAATCTGTACTCCATAAGAAATTTGAAACCCAAGTATCCCAGCACATGCAGGTGCACTGGAACTTACTGGGTCACACCTACATGTACATATTCCACTGACTGCAAGCATTTTCTTAATTCCAAGTTTGTGCCATTTCTAATGTGAAGAGTCTTTCAGACATAAGAAATTCCCAACCTTCCCTGAAATCAGGTATTGCCACTTCTTACCTAGCACAAAGACCCTAAAAATCTGCTATGAAAAGCCATATTATGAAAAGCCAACTTATGTTACAAATTCCCACACCCAATTCCTCAGCACTTCACTGATATGAAAACACATGTGGTACGTTTTATAACAGCTACTTTAGTAGTTCAAAGTCCACATAGCTCCCATGTACTCTCTATCCTGTTTTCTCTAGAAATCAGAACTGCTGAGATGTTTCCTCCTTATCAATCTTACTTCTACAGACTTACCTTAAGATCAGTGCTGTCTTGTTTGTCCATCCTTTAAGCTTCTTTTTTGTTAGTCCTATATTTCCAGTGTCTAATCTGTCACCTCAACAGCAGCGCAGACAGCTCAGTTCTTGGATGCTCATTAGGAACAGCGCATCACACCTCCTGCTTTTTGTGTCCTAAGGAAGTGAAATGTATATATGTCAAAGTATGACTGCATTAATTCATGAATCACCTTGCATTGTTTTCAAAAGTCCAAAAATCCTGGACCAAAAAGCAATTCAAAGGAGGATAATATGCTTAATAGAAACACTTACCAAAGAAGGAATGGCTTTGTTTCTGTTGTTTCCATGGGTGGCCTGCAAAGGCATAAACATCCAGATACCCACTCTGTTCTCTAAGATCTGTTATATTATACCTCATATCCAGCAAGTACCTGGAAATGTTTTCGGGGTTTTTTCCATCCATTGTGTTTAATCAGGCAGAATCTACTAGATGTTTATACAGACTTCGGAATGGAAAAGCCCAAACTAATTTACATCTCATGCACTAACCTGTTTTAGAGGGAACTCCCAGTTTCATTGTTTCATCATGTCCAAGCACACTGAAGATACCAAGTTTCATAAGACTATACACACACCTTTACCTTTGCCTTAGTGCCCTAGCAGACCTTCAAGAACTGATGACGAAGCAAAGAGAGGAGAAAGGAATAAAACTGGTAGACTGCTTCTAGATTTCTCGTCATTCCATATCATCATCAACAAATCAGCCTGCCTTCAGGCTTATTTATCTTTATCTAACAACACAAAAGAAGTCTCATAAGTCAATCCAACACCAAAGGCTAGCAGCAGATATATTGAATGCACTCATCAGATGATGATTGCTTCAGCATCTGCTTTGGCATGCTGTGGAAAGGCTTTGTGGCAGAATGTTGTTCATTATAGCACAAAATACAAATATTGTTTAACCATGCAGATCCTGAACTACAACAGAACAGAATTTTCTGCTTTGGTCTTCCCCTTCAACATACAGTGTGTAAAGGCAACCTCCTGCAGTGAGTTTAAGTAATGCTTTATTGCTTAGTTCACAGTATGCATATATACAATGATTATTCCAGATCTGATCACAGTAAATCCTCCTTCCTGCTGCCCACTGCACACTGATACTAGAAACTGATCTGCCAACAAAGGAGAACATTACTTCCCTCATCACGAATAGAATTATTTTTTTATTAAAAGATGACAGAACCGAGACAGAACCAATAAATGTCAATCATCTACTTGTTCACATGATAAATGTGCTTCAACAGGAGGCAAGAAGGAGGAGAATTTTGAATATTGAATTACACACAGACAGGATGCCCCATCTTCTTTTTCAGGGGCGTCACCCAGTGGTTGCAACAAGTAGTTATTGATATCTGAGTATGGTTCAAAATCCCTCAAAACAGTTCTGATGTTGTATTTAGAATGTATGAAGAATTATCTGAAGTGAATAGGATAGTCTACAAAACTTACTCTATGAGAAAAATTGTTTTTACAAGTTTAGAGTTTCTAACTTGCCAGGAATGTAGTGGGGTACATTTTCTCAACTTGATGGTCACAATCACAAATAACCAACTATAATTCTCCTGGAATACATTCTGAAGTACCCTTGGTATAGACCCGAAGAACAAAATGTGATGGTATGGTTTAATCTTGTTACAACCACAAATAGTTTCTGTGCGTGTAGTGATGGTCCCATGGAAACCAGCACACTGCTTCCTACAGCAGGACATCACAGTCCAGAATGGAGAAACAACATTTCACGTGGTGTCTCTAGTCTCTGTTACTCAATTTTCTTAACAGAAAATTGGTAGGAAAATTAGTGAAGGCGTTCTAAGAGGACTTGGTGTAGGAGTGTGTTCGGCAGCTTTAAGGTAAGTAACATCTATCTCATGTGAATAAATGCTTTACAGTTATAGAGAACCAAAATGTACTTTTGCAGGGCAACAACCATAGATTCATATAATCATTTAGATTGGAAAAGACCTCTAAGATCAACCAACCATTAACCTAGCATTGCCAAGTCCACCACTAAACAATGTCATTAAGTGCCACATTTACACATCTTTTAAAAACCTCCAGGGATGGTGACTCTACCACTTCTGTGAGCAGCCTGTCCTAGTACTTGGCAACCTTTACAGTGAAGAAGCTTACCCTAATATGCAACCTAAGCCTCCCTGGCACCAACTTGAGGCTATTTCCTCTTGTCCTGTCTTGTTACTTGGGACAAAACCCCAGCATCTACCTCACTACAACCTCCTCTACAACCTCCTGTGTAGCGAAGACAAACACAAGGAAGATGCAGGATCAAAGGATACCTACTTCAGTGGCTTTTACCTCAACATTCAATGACTCCTCAGATGCTATGTGTAGCTAAACAGTTAACACCTTCAAAATTTTCCAGGTTTCTGGGGAGCCTTTATTGACCAATAACACAATTCCTACTTATAAGAATAAGCAATCTTGAAGGTTTTGTGGAACAGTCTCAGAGAACATTGCCTCTCTTCAGTTTGCTCTTTTATTCCTTGTATCCCTCAGAGTGGTTAACAGATTTTTCAAATGTATCACCTTTCAGAGTACTCCTAGAAGATGAGAATTCTGTCTGACTTAGCTTCCTGGACTGTGTCAAATGACAGGCATATGGGTTCCTCAGTGACATTTTCTCCAGATGTTACCCCAGAGATCTCAAATCCTCATTTTAAAACAATTTTCAAAATATTTGTTTTGCTTTCCCACCTGTTTTTTCATACTAGACACAAGCTGGGGTTGTTACAGGGGCTGACACTGTTCAACATCTTCACTGGTGACATGGACAGTGGGATCAAGAGCACCCTCAGCATGTTTGCCAATGACACCAAGCTGAGTGGTGCTTGGAGGGAAGGGATGCCATCCAGGGGGACCTTGACAGGCTTGAGCGGCGAGCCAATGCAAAGCCCATAAAGTTCAACAAACCTAAGTGCAAGGTCCTACACCTTGCTCAGGGCAATCCCAGACACACCCACAGGCTGGGCAGAGAAGTGTTTGAGAGCAGCCCTGTACACAAGGATTTGGGGGTGATGGTAGATGAAAAACTGGGCCAGCAGTGTGCACTCACAGCCCAGAAAGCCAAATAGCTTCCAGGTTGCATCCAAAGGAGCATGGCAAGCAGATTAAAGGAGGTGATTCTACCCCTCTGCTCTGCTCTTGTGAGACCCCACCTGGAGTCACCTACCCTGTGTACAGTTCTGGTGTCCCCAACATAAGAAGGACATGGAATTGTTGGAGCAAGTCCAGAGGAGGGCCAGAAGGTTGGTAAGAGGACTGGAACATGTCCACTACAAAGACAGGCTGATAAAATTGGGACTGTGCAGCCTGGAGAAGAGACATCATAGCAACCTTCACAGAATCCGAAACGGACCTGCAGGGAAGCTGGAGATGCCCCAACCCTGGCAGTGTTCTAGGCCAGGTTAGATAAGGCCTTGAGCAACCTGATCTAGTAGGAGCTGTCCCTTCCCATAGCAGCAGGGATTGGAACTAGATTTTAAGTCCCTTCAAAATGATTTTAAGACCCTTCCAAACCCTTAACATTCTATGTTTTTTTGATACCTTTCTCACAGGGATTATACATAAATTAGAATTGGGATGATGGAGATGCCATGGCAGAAGAGGCAGGGGACCACATGGATTGACCCTATAAGCTGTACCTGGCCTGCAGGGCACAGCTTCCAGTACTCTCTGCTGAAAGCAGCAGGCAAAAGTCCCATGTAACACTGAGATGCTGGTGTCAGCTAGGCAGAGCACTGTTATGATTATTACTGCTTTCAGGCCATGTTTTGAGTAGCTATCCCATACTAAATAATAGAAATATACCATAACATGAACAGTCAAACTGATTAACTTGGCTGTTTCTTGCTGCTGCTCTAATTTCACCTTTAGGTACCTAGATTTCCTAAAAGGAAAGCAAAACAAATTTAAGCTTAACTTCTATTCAAGAAATAAAGAAATTTGTTCTTTCCCTGCAGTAATCACCCATTTATAAAACAACATTCTTCTCTTATAACCCAGTATCTTAGTCCTTACATAATTTTTATACCAAAGTGTTTGCTAATTGCTATAGTGTGTTTTTAAATTATAGCTTTTATTATCACAGAAATCAGCATAGGTGATATTTTAAGTAGTATTCTCTTAAACTCCTTCCTCATATGAAAACATCTTAAGTATTTTTCTTTTCTGAGGAAAAACTAACTAGCCTCGGAGAGGAGTTCAGTTCCATCCTTGGGAAAATCACATCAAAATAGTGAGACTGATTTTTGTTTTCATACTATATTTCACAATCATACATTAGAGTTATTGTTATGAGTTAAATTTCAACAATTAAAAGCTGTCTTTGGTGTCTCTGTATTCACACACTACACATCTGGAAATACAGAGGTTTGCCTGAAGTAGATTTTCCTCTTTCCAATCACAGCTTTCTCCAATTTCATAAAGGTAAAAGAAGGAAAACTATTATGGCATACACAGATGCGACCTCTTGTGATTATTTGCTTAAAAAAAATTTGTAGTTTCCAACTGACAATCATGAAAACAAAGGATTTTGGTAGGTTACTTTATGCCAAAGCAGTTCTTACATAATAATTATGTAATCAGAAACAAAATAGGGCGGTTTTTTCTTAAATTCCAGGAACTAAAAGAAATTGAAAGCATTTTTAATACTCTACAAGCTGAAGCATCAAAAGAAAATATCCAGCATGTAATATCAGGCTTCAGAGACAGGTATTTGACACTTTGCATAGATTTACTGTGTTTCCATTTAGATGGAGGATCATCTGTGTACTACTCAAATGAAGGATGTTACAAAATTCACCTGTGCAAGAGAACAATGAATAGCTCATTTCCATTCACAGCTCTGCATGAAAGGCTTTTCTGTAGCTTAAACTTCACTGCAGATAGTACAATGCTATTTTTGTTTCATTTTCTCCATCTCATACTTGGTAAATCAATTAATTCATCATATTCCAATCCACATATGAACTGCAAGCATTCATATAAGAAAAGTGGAAAAAAATGTAATGCTTAGCCAGTCCACATCCCTTCTTTCAAAAGTTCATTTTCGTAAAATAAGACAAAACAAAAGCAGGAAAACAATCATCCACCATAATTATTTTTAAAAACAAAGTAAAATTACAAACAAAAATTTACTTTGCCTCCATCCTGCTTTCACATTTCTCCTGGGAATGGTAACGTATCACTAATAAGAAAACTATTTTTTCCTTCAGTATGCGAAAAAGTTATTATCTGTATGGCTTTAAGACAAGAATTTTTAAGTCCTTAGAAGAGACTAAGAAGTCATGAATACAAGAACACATCACCAAGAACATTAAAAAAATAAACTGCTACTGACTACAACTATTTCTTGCAAATGCAATAGTAATTAAAATATACTCTTAAAATATACTATACATCAACATCAAATTCTCTAACACAAAAAGCATGAAGAAAGAGTTTTAATAAGGAAATAGGACAATTAGTATCTCCCTTCTCTAACTTTCTTCATACACCTCAAACAGTTACCTATATACAAACATGTAAATACTTCTTCATGAGTTAGTTTCTTAGGAATTAGCACTTACCTTTCTCTTCCTCATATTATCATTATATACTTTAAGTAGCCTTCAGCCACTGACTGAGGTTTCCATCCAGCACACAATCCAGTAAAGCTTATTCCCCAGTTCTAACTAAAGGGAACAGTGATACAAAACAGTGACAACAAAATCCCATGTATTAAATTGGTAATTTGGTTTGGTTACTTGCTTTTTGGTTTGTTTTTTCTTTGGGGGATGAGGAGATTTGGAGAAAATTAAGAGATGAATCAAAATGCCTTGACACAACGTTTTCACTCTAGTTATGCTGAAAACCTAGTGTCACCTTATGATCAGGAACTTGTGACTTGATTTGCCCTTATTTATGTATCACAGTAAGGAAATTATTAGCATTCATGATGTCACTGCTTGAATTTTCAGCAGCAGTCTGGAAAAAAAGCATACCCAATTTTCCAGATTCATTGTAACTTACTGTGTACGTGTATTGCCACCCAGAGTGTCAAAGTTATCACTGTAGGCATGGAAGTAATTAAGCCAGTCCAGGCACATTAGTTATTATGAAATGCTTCTTTGAGCATAAGTTTTGTTGTAGAAAACAGAGAGTCTGCACAGTCCAGCTCCTCTTACCACAGTCATTGTGAGATGCTTTCACAAAAGAATACATGAATTTCCCCAAATGAATCTACTGTTCTGGTTACAACATGCTGGCAAATTCTGGATAATCATTACCTTTGGTTTCACCTGATAAGATATACATTTGCACTTTTATCTTGTTCATGAAGGACTCTGTAGACTTTTCAAGTACCTACATACAAGTGTGATTTTTAAACATCCACTAAATTCTTGGCCAAGAGGAAAACAAAATCAACCAGTAATTGTCAAAACATTGAGAAACTTAATACATTTACTGTTGATATCCATATTCAAATTACTGTAATGTTTCTGTGCTGAAGACGGAGTTAATGCTGAAAATATTGTCATTGATCTGCTGGCCAAATATACATGCACTCACAGGCTGAGTTACTTGATGATCACCTGTCTTCTATCTTCCACTTTTTTTTCCCCTTTCTTTCTACCACGGTCTACTTACCCAACACATGTTTACTTGAGCAGCCTGTTTTCCATAATCATTCTTCACTTTCCTGATCTGGACTGAGCTTTAATCTTCTCCCAGAGCCTTATCTATCTTGGGAACCATAAACATAATTCAGGCCTTCAATAAACACAAATCAGACAACATAAAACAGGCCTTTAGTTTAGAATAATGTAAAAACTTTACTAAATGTTGGTCATATTACTTTGCTGTTTAAATCTGCTCTGAAACATATTTACTCCCACATTTGACTTATGATTATGCCTGTACCCTTACTGTGCTACTTGCTGATGCAGCACCTGATCACCCTGGGTGGGGTCTAGATGTGGTTACCCCTTACAAGTTCTTAAGCTTGGGACACTGTATTTTCCTTTTAAAGAGAAATATTTTGGAGAATACCAAACTCCCAGTTAACTAGAGGAAATACAAATAATTTTTTTCCCCTGAAATTTAAAACCATATCAAATTAAAACTGTCAGTCAGTGTATAGCTACCAAATTGTCTCAGGACGTGTGATGACATTTATCTTAAAAGAACATTTTCTTCTCACTGGATATTAATGCATATGCAAATTAAAACATCTTAAGCTTACATACAGTTTACATACAGCTTTTGAATGAAAGGTCTCTAGAAAAATGGAGTCAGAAGTCAAGACCAGCCATTTGGTAGTTCAGTGTCACATGGCATCTGGAGACATCGGACACTGAGAAATGCAGTTTTTTATCATACCTTTTGTCAGCTCTAATGCAAAGTTTATGTAATCTATCATCACTCCCCCTTACTGGCCCAGCCTTTTGTATCACCCAGACTCTCAACAGTAATTTCAGGTAGTTTTCCAAGGCTCTTAAATTTACCTCTATTTGCAAAGAGATGAATGGAAAAAATGAATCAGCTCAGGAAATGCTATAAAAGTAGCCATAACATTCCAGCCTGTAACAGAGTCCACAACTGGAACAAAGGAAAGTGCTTGCCTGCAGCACAATTGCAAATGAAGTAAACATATGGCTTACAACACACTGCAAGCTTAATTTGTTGTACAGGACTTATTTGTCAAGGAATAGATAAAACATGTATTTCAAAGACAATAAAAAAACATCTTCTGTCCCATGAATGACAGATTTTAAAAATAAAATGCAGTCTACTGCTAAAACCTTATCTATTGTGTGTGAAGCATCAAGCAGATTTTAAATGAGGGAAATGTGTTGCAAAGATGCTAGCTAATAATGCAAGATACTGGATCCTGAGAACACTGGATGGTGCGAAATATTACAAAACTCACAAATACAGGAACACATGTATTATCTAGGGTCAAAAAACCCCTAGATCATATAACCAATCCAAACACCTCAACAAATTCATAGATCTATTTTTTTCACTAATTTATTTTGGCGATAGTAAACATGAAACACCAGTTTTATAGCCTTCTTGACAGAGAAGGAGGTTTTTTTTAAAAAAATTTCAAAGTACCTCTTAAGACAAGTTGGCATATTTGGACTTAAACAAAATGTTAAAGCTGTCTGAGAAAAGTACTTATTGTCCAAATATGTATCTAGCTAATCTGACAGAAGGTAGGAGGATATCCAAAGAGGCACCATGAACTGCTTAAGTCACTAAGCCACCTCTCCTTTCTTCAGTAGGTATTCAGAGATCTTAACAAGCTAAATGAATAAGTAAAAAATACAGATATGTATGCAGCACAAATACTGGAAAAAGTTTCCAAACATCTACCAAGAAAGCTGACAAGCTAACTACTTTAAGCAAAAAGACTTAATACATCAACATTATAGAAGCAACAATCTTATGAAATAAAGTCAAGAACTTCACATAGTAATAGTGCCAAAGTTTTCAGATACACACAGGTGAAACTTTATTGTTCTTTAGCAAACACATTATTAGAAAAAAATAAAATTCAAAAGTTGCCTTTTTCCATAATGATTACAGAAAAAATACATTGTTTTCTATCCTTAAAGACAAATCGCATTTGCAAAATGTAACAATCTTCCCATACAACTTCAGCCTATTATTAAAGACGTCTTTCTAATTGTACTTCAGTTTGTAAATAAATTGCAAATCACAAACATTAAGTTCGTATTTCACAGCAAAAAACTACTTTTTGAATTTGAACTTCTGCAAAAACTTTCTGCAAGATTCACAGTCTCTGCAAAAACTACACCTCATTCAGTAAAGATTGAAAGA
>NW_008238355.1:6565154-6570020 GCF_000691975.1 Corvus brachyrhynchos
GGTCTTTTTATATTGCACTAACTTTTCTTGACACACCTGCCCAAACCTGTCATTCAGATGCTATCAAACTGGTTCACAGCTAACGTCACAAAGACTAAGAACAGCAGTAACTTCAGAATGAACCAAAAACATAAAAGCTGGGTGCCCACTGTTGTGCGTAATGTGAAAAAGAGAAGGTGAAAAATCTTTTTCACAATGAGTATGTGAAACCTTTTAGAACAGCGGCAGCTTTCGGCAGAAAGTAGCCCCTTTTCCTTCCCCTTCTCTGCCACACTTGGTTTTTGGTTTGCATAGAAAAGGGAATGTTTTGTCTGATTTTGATAGACTCTTATTTTTTGGTTTAGCTATCATACAGAAAAAAAAACACATTAGAAATCACTACAGTTTGTGTGCTTTATGATAAATTCACATGTTAAATATTTCACTTTCAGGTACCACATTTTTTTTGTTCAGGACAGATAAAATGACTTTCCATTTCCTTTTGACATGTAACATATCCACTTGTTTCTTTTAATTGCATCTCCAAGTTCTAATTTTCTGTATTCGTCTTTTAGTCTGCCTCCATGTTTTCAAGTATTCTTGTTTAGACACTGCAGCCTCCTCCTTACTGCACACCTTCAGGCAGCTGACTGTTAAGTACCCAATAGCGTTTATCCTATCCCCTTAGGCAACTCAAATTTGCTTTTAAAGACTGCCACAACAGTTTCTCCAAGACAGCATAAGCATGCTTATTATTCACCCAAGGAACAAAACTTGAATCACAATGGAAACAAGTTTCCCGGGAACAGATGCACAGCTATGAAACAACTGATCAGGTTTCCATCTCAGTCTCTGTGGTGTCAGTCCTTGCAGCAGTTTTAGCGTCCAATGGAGTCTCTTCATCTAGGTTCTGAATATCAGACAAATCAATAGCAGGCAGCGGTGCTCTCCAGTACAGAAATGAGTTATATTGACAGAATTCTTCCTCTTGCTTTGAAAAGAGACAAATAAACAAAAAGTTAACAAAACATTAATGTGTATCCCAGCAGCAGAAAATAATAAAAAGAAACTTTTTATATATGAGAAACTGAAACAAAGAAGAGTTACTCAGCTGTTACATATTAACAATTACTTTAATTTTATGATTTTTAACTAGATCATTGTTTACTTTTACCTTTCCTAACATTCTTGCAAAGAATTACGTAATAACTTCCTTAATTCCACTGATTTCTTCAACTTACAACTTTTGCACAGAAAAATAGTGTAAAACTTGTGCAATTATTGGACTTTGCATACAAAATCTGGTCCCTGCTTTTTCTTCTCATAACAATATACAAATTTCATGCATGTTTAGAAACTGGCATTCAGAAGAATATATTTAGCTACTTAATAACAACTCAGAGGGATGATACTGCCAGGATAAATAAACCATTTTATAGTGTTTAAACCACATTCTGTTTCTTCTTTTCTGTATCCAAATTTTGTATTCAAGAGAGGAAAGCCTGAGAATGACAGAATATTCTGAGTTGGAAGGGTCCCACAAGGATCAGCAAGGCCAGCTCTTAAGTGAATTGCCCATATGGAGATCAAACCCACAATCTTGACAATATGAGCACAATGCTCCAACCTATCTAACTAGATCGTATCTCAAAAAACCTTGGAGAAACATGTACTCATCCACTAATTTAATACGGCATCACAATTTTTTTTAAAATGTCTACAAGAAAACACAGCGCCTGTTTATAGCCATGTCACAGTTACGAACAGTGGCCACTCTGTGCTCTTTCTATGGACATGATAGACCTAGGAAGAGGAATGACCTAAGCCATTGCTTACGTCATGAGCATGTGTTTTCTTGTGGTATATAAAAACACTGAATGCTGCCACAAACCTAAAATAGTGCATTTCCATGTTATATTGGGTTTGCATTTTTCCTAACATACAATTTGAATTTTTAAGTATTTTACTTTACTGTCTCAGCTGTAACAGATGCTGAATAGAAGAATTTTTAACAAATAAACTGGTATAATTGTTTTAGTATTTCTCAGAGACCAAATTGCAGCGTGCGAAGGGTGAAGGCACCACCACAATCCACAGTGTGACTAAAATCAACTTCTCTGGGCCTCTACAGTGTGGCTCTTGAAAAAATTAACGACTTGTCTGTCGGTTTTGCAACAGAGTAAAAAAAAAAAAAATAGTAGTGAGTATCATCCCTACACCTTCTCAAATACTGAAAAATTATGCTTCCCCCAGTTCCCAAAAGAGAGAAGTACATAAAATCACCATACTTCCCATTTAAAAATACATTCTTCTATTTGTTACCACACAGATCTCTCCTGAACTACAATCTGTTGTACTAAGCAACCTCCTTCTACTGCAAAAGCCCTGCACGATTTAAATAATTAACAATATTTTAATTTAATATTATACATTATATAATTGCATATTTAATTTAGATAGTTAATAATTAAGAGAGGACAAAAGGCGTAGACATTTCATAGCAGTAAGATGGTTCCTTGCCTGTAGAATACTACTAATGTGAATTTCCTCACTGGCAAAGACTGTCTTCAGAAAATACCGAAGAACAAAAGTTCCATTAACTGAGACCAAAACCAATTAACTGACACCGTGACACAGGAAAAAAAGATTGATTATACTGAAACTGGAAGAAAGCCAAACCAAAAGTAGTTGCCCATTCTTGTAAACTGGCAATTTTGTACTGCACTGCATTAACAACTATTGACAAGTGTGGGAGGGATGATTTTCCAGTCTGTATTTCAGCCTAGGCAGCATCACTCACACAGAACTGTGCAGGGCAAGTGGCGAACAAATTCTTTGAAAAAAATCTCAGGCACTGGAGTTTCAGAAACTGTCAATTAGTTTTACAAATTCTCCCCTGCATAATTTGAACTCCCCTGACATTTTAGTTAAGTTTTTGCTCACAATGAGAGCTAAGCAGTCAAAATCAGAGTCCTGTGCCAGATGCTTTGTATGCATAAAGCAAATGACAGCACCCTCATTTCAAAAGGATTAGAGTCTAAGAGTTCATAAACACATACTCAATTTTGGACTAAAGACTACAAGCATAATTAATCTCAAGAGTTTTCAAGTTTACAGATCAGCAATACTTCAGTGTGAAAATGAAAAAAAGCATCAAGTACAAAAGACAGGCACAAACACTAAACATTCGTACCTAAAAGGCAAAATAAACTACCAAATATTCACCTTCAGCTAAGTATGTTTCCATATAGGTTTTGAGTAGAAATTCTGTCAAGGTAGGCAGTAAACAGCAAGATCAGAGACACAAAAGCCCAGTTTCTATAGACTAAGTTGCTTAATTTTTAGGGATTTCGTTTTCCAACTCTAGTTGCAAAACTGTACTTGGAAATAAAATCAAAATAATCTTTCTTCTCTGTCCAACCGTAATATAATGCCTTAAAGTTTAACAAAAACAGTGTGAAATTAACAGTATCCTAATCATACTTATTAATGTATTGAAATATACAAGTCACAAACAGCAAAGAATAGTACCAACCTAGGGATTGTATTTTCAGAAAGGTGTAAAAATCATCATCAGAAATATCATTATGAAAGATTTAAAATATACAGGTAGGACACACAAAAACTGGAAGAAGTATCTCTAGCCTGAGGTGTTAACCAAGCTTTATTTTAAAACTAATACATTCTTTATACAATACTGTACTTACGGAAACAACCTGTTAAAAATACTCTCCTAGAAAAACATTGTACATCAAGAACTAATCTTTATTGTGTGGCAATTCAAGGGGCTTGTGGTCTTCCTACCGCTGCTAAAGCTTACAAAATTATGCCAAATAACACCAAGAGTATGTAAAAAGTTCAGCATTATACTTGTCATGGGTGTCAAACTGTTCTGCAGAGGTTTGTTCAATTTGTTTAATTACTATGCTTGTGAACACACATGTTCTCTCTTTGAAAATGAAAGAGATGCTTGTGCTTAAAATGGCTGTATAATAGTCATAGGATATAGAATTTTTGTGAATTTTTTTGCCTTAATTTTACCATCCATCACCAATAAAACCCACTAATCAACCAATCAACCAAGAAAACACAAAAAGGCAGAGCTTGAAAAAGAAAAGCCACTGTTTTCTTTACAGATCATAAATGGGTGTTATACTACGAAAGGCCTCAAACTCTCAAAATTGGAGTCTACAACTGCAGTTCAAAGCCCATCTAACCTGATCAGACTTTCTGTCACTTCTGTATCACTGAATCTAATATTTTGGTCTTACTTAAAAGATCCAGGTGGAAGGCAAAGTGAGTTTAACATGCACCAAACTTCGAAGCAGGTGTGAAATTTGATCAAGCTTTTTTCTGGTTGTGTGGTATTTTCTTTGGTTTTTTAATTAAAATTTTCTTAGCACCAGATTTTGTTTCCTGAGCTACGGTGCAAAGTGCAGTCAAGGCCAGGAAGAAAAACGTGTACTGTTCAAAGTTAACCAGGAAAGTAGTTTCAATATACTGTGATCACTACAACACTGATGCTGTTCCTCTGATCGCCTCCGCTAAACGTTTTGGTTAAAGGACAGCTCTGGAATTGCTATTAAATGTCAAACCACTTAGTTTAGGAAGCTGACGCTGTAGTGAGCCCAACCCTCACACAACAGAGGCGCCAGCAGAATAACCTCTGCAAGCTTCCACCGCACTGCTGGATAGGGATGAAGCTGAGCATAACCTCAGGTAACGTGGAAAGGTTGTTTCCCATCCATTTCATGGCCCGGAGCGGGGGAGGGACCGGTAAACCTGGATGATACTCTCTTGCTTCGAGGAAGACAAAAAGAAAAGGCCCTTTAAGAGGCCCGCGGCCAGGAGGCGCAGATGGGGCTGGGAGGCAGAGCGCTGCGCCCT
>NW_008238355.1:6571015-6591341 GCF_000691975.1 Corvus brachyrhynchos
AAAGAGGGGCGGGCGCGGGGAGGCCCCCAGCGGGCCCAGCCTCGCCCGGCAATAAGGGATGGAGCGGGAAGAGCCCCAGCGGGCACAGCCTCGCCCGGCAGTAAAGGACAGAGCCAAACACTCGAGACATTAAGCCATACAGCAAGCTTTAATATCCAAAAAATCCAGTCCATTACACACGGAGAACTGCGGGAAGTGCACACACAGATGTGAAACTTCCCACTCTTACTATCTTTGCAACCAATTTCAAAACATAACACATTAAAAAAAAATACAGGACGTTTTACATTTATCAAACTCCATATAAAGAAGTTTTACACTGAAGATTATGCAGCATTTTATTTTACACCTGTTACCATGTATAGTTTAATAGTGACCTAAAAGAAACAGTCTCAGCTGACGAACACCTTGAGCATTTCCCCCTGCATATAAAACTAAATAAAACAATGATCAAATTCTAGAATACACAATTATCCCTGTGCATTACAGTAAAAGTGGCGAATTCTAAGAACCCGTAAATAGGACTGCAGGTAAAACACTACTAACAGCTTGTTCACAACATTATTTTGCTTCCCACTCTTAATGTGACTGTTGCAATTTAGAAGCAGAATGCTCTGGAAAAAACCCAGCATTTTCTAGATCAGAAATAAATGCACATCACTGTATTACATCCCATGTAAAAACATCTTCAGAGAACATATAAAAATGGCACCTGCAACAACAGGGAGTGGCAAGGAAAAAACCACCAGAACCCAGGATATTGACACTCAACCATAAATAAAGAGTTCCATTGCTTATTTTTGAAAAACAGAACACATTTCAAGGTATAGAATGTGCAAGGGGCAGCAACTGGGTAATATTACCGATAGATACACTCACCACTCAGAACTGACATTCACCTAACCTCTGTCTTATTTCAAGAAGCCTGAAAATCAAGTAAATTACTAATCATATTCTAAGGGAAGAAAGGCAGACTGAAAGCAAAGAATCACAAATTCCCTCAAAAACTGAAGTAAATAGTACAATACAGAAAGTAAACCATGTGGCTTTTTAATTTTACCATGAAAGGATTTTTATTTTTAATTTATTTGCTGAATAGCAGTTTATAATTTTTAATCACATCTCCCTCAGAAGAAGGTAGAACTCTGACAGTTCATGCACTTTTAGAAACAAGAGAGTTCAAAGAATAGTTTAAGCCACAGTGCACTTAAAAACTTCTGTAGACCAGAAGCCTCTGTTCTCAATCATGACTCTGAGCAGAAAGGGGCACAATACTGAAACATATGCAGGCACGTGCTCTATTATGCAGTGTTGAAAATACTAAAAAAAAAGGTTTTTTCCCGCCTTGCAGATTTTCAGTTTAGAAATAAAGGCACAAATTTCTGGCCTTGACTGGAAAAATCCAAAAGCCAGTAACAGATCTATTAAAAAGATGTGATTAGGAGGTCACCATGAAAGACGGGATAAAAAAATAATCGGAAACAAGCTACTGACCAGTGTCCTTATAGCCAAATACGAAAAAAAAATTCAGCCATCATCATAATGGTTTTATATTTTAAATATATGTTTGAAAATGCATCAAAATGGAACTTCAAGGTAATCAATATTATGAAAAAACAAAATGCCTAACATGGCACCTCCTCTCAGACTAGTGACTGTTAATTAAGGTTTTTCTCAGGTACATAACTCCAAAGTGACATGCGATTCAGCCTCTCGTACAGTATCACGACTTGTAGATTAAATATTCACCTAAGCCACATCTGTTAGGGAAAAAAACTAATTAGTAGGAGAAATCACATGGGTAAAGTATCTGAAGTTACAAGGACATTGTCTACCATTTGGCCTGCATATCCTGGCTAAGGTGGAGGTGATTAGGTTGTAGCACATACTTACATGTAACTTCACTGCTCCAACAGGTATTTTTAAGTTGTACTACTTACATATGGCATGGATAACTCAGCTACGTTCAACAACTTTAAAACTTCTGGCTTAAGCAGTAAGAAGATGACTCAAAACCAGTGTATTTCAAGAAGGCAAAGCATCTGACACATTTCAGCTCCAACACTAAGATCAATCAAAACCGGTGTTTTCCAGAATGGAGGTTAACATACTGCTTCTCTGTGCCATTCTGCTTTTCCTTCACTCAGTATTCTGCTTTCACGTAGTATTTCAAATCACCTATAGGTTCTCTTTTTAAATTAAACTTCTAACAGTGGTACAGTCAAAGATTAGATCTTGTATAATAACCTATTTCACTTCAGTTCCACAGAAAATGCTCTAACAGTTCTGATGGCTATTTTATCTGTCAAGAATAATTTTACCACTTCCCAACCATTTCAGACTTCATAACTTAAGTATACATTTAAAAATACTTCTCTAAAAGTGACACAGCTAGTACAGTAAGCACCTCCATGCATTCCTAATATCAGAAAGTAGAAAAAAAGCACTATAAATCTATGAAAAATGAGGCAGCATTAGCAGAGAATTAGCCTAGTTATGGCAAACATTAAATTTTGTTCTCAAGAAAACACTTTTGCTTTTACATTTAATGCATTCCAAAGCCCAAAGACAGTGCATGTGAACATTTAATCTTTCACAAGTATATTATGAATATGCATGGCATAGTATATGTCTGAATAGCAATAGAGATATTAAGAAAATAGACACTATCTATATCCTCTTAGGAACAAGAAGGCACCACTGATTTGAGGTTGTGTCCATACATCACCAGATCATTTTATTCTCATTTCTAGCTTTCAAGCCAACATTATTTTCTCAATAACCTATTCAGACCACTACTGTTCTGGTTTTCTCACCACAAACAACACACATTCATAGTAGTATTTCATCATGGAGAGTTCATTCACAGTGTAAGTTGACAGTACAGATTCTTTCTCCACCTGAAAACAAAGCAGCAGTTTTCAAGACAGCTTCTCTACAGGAACTATACAAGAAAATGCTACACAGCATTACTAGACTATGAGGCCCATCTGTACACTTCTTAAAAAATTAGAAAAGCAGCCAATTTTTAAGATACAGAATACCCCTGGAAGTTATTAATATAGGCCATTATACTGAATGATATGGTGGTTTATTCAAAGCAGTTTGTCTGATTCATAACAATACTGCTTATTGCAAACTGCAGCATCTTCTTACCTCTATATGGAATCCATATTGCAGGATAACATTTTTTATATCCTCATAGCTTAATTCTATGGAAAGTTCATTTCCCAAGTTTTCAAAATGGTAAAGGAGAGGACCTAGAGTACAAAGACAACAGAAATGGCTATCAGAAAGACAAAATGTATCTTAAAAACCAAAGCACATACTGATAGTACAATAAACGCTTATATCCAGATTCACACATTTAAAAATATGGAAGGTTCCCTGCCCAGAGCAGAAGGGTTGAACTAGATCATCTTTAAGATCCCTTCCAAGGCAAACCATTCTATGATTCTATAAATACTGACAAAAGAACATATTTCTGTTACTTGAATAAGATTTTTATAATGAACTTCAGAATCAATGCAAAACGAAAACTGATAACTTTAGCTCTTATTCAACAATTTTTAACATTTTCCTACCAGATTTTGTTTTCTGTATCTCAAAATTTCTTCAGTCCAGCATCACTGCTGTCTCTATAGCTCAGAATACAGAAGTCTGCTCAGGAGCTCTGCCAGCACTCTGACTGGCTAGGACTGGGAGGGTGACCGACTGACCAGTGACCGACCAGTTTTTACTATGGAAAATGTTTAATGCCTGTGTCTTGTCTAACACTCCTTCACCATGGAAGACTCCAATAAAATCTCATTCCCAAAACTTCCACTTTGAAGCAGAGTACCAATTAGACATTGGGGAAAAAAAAAAGCGCAAGCATGTATTTACAAGTTTATTTTCTTAGACAAATGGCAAAAAGCCAACACAGAACACTACATCTGTCAAAAAACAAATGTTTGATGCCTGAATGCAAAACCTGCCACTAGCAAAATTTACTTGCCTATTTAAGAATCATATGGTATTGACTTGATTGTAACTAGCAGACATCTGAACATATTTTGAACACTTCTGAGGTAACTTCCAAGCCCTCTGTTTTTCTAGCTGTACAGTTTTCTGCACAGACACTATTACTCACACACACTTTTCAGGTATACTATCAAAAATCAGTCAGAAAGAGCAGTTGGTCATACTTGCCTACATTTATCCATATTCCTCCAGGCTTTAGTATTTTCCATATAGTATCAATATAATCAATAACATTATGTGCTGTATCTATGAAAAAGCAAGTTGCTACACAGTCCCAAGTATCTGCATAAAAAGAGCAAAGTATACAGAGATCAGTTTCAATGCTTTTAACCCTGTAGAAGTTCATCATTTAACCCTGGTTGTCTGCTGGCACCCTCAGCATTACCTTCAACTAACAACAGCTGAAGGCTTCTAATTCTGTTGGAAGTAAATAAAGTATTTTGGTTTATATTAAAAACTGTTAACTTTGGGTTCGTTTGACCTGTATTTATGTGTGTATATGTACACATACACATTCTAAAATACTACATATACTTCTTACATATCCACTTAATAAAACTGTTCATACATGATATAAAATTATAAATATTATATACTGTAAAATGTAAATGTTGTAACACATTTTATATAAATGAAGGCTCAAGTGCGCTATTACTCACCTGTCCTATGAATTTCATTATGACAACCGTTAAAAACACAACTGGAAAAATACCCAGTGATTTTAGGCCTCCCTAGACAGAATCTAGAATAATACAGGTCTGTACCCTAAAGTGTACTTTCACAAATCACTTAGCTTTAAAACATTTTACTCAGTATTTGAATATCTGCCCAGCTGTTTTTTTTACTAGTTAATTCAACAAGCAGGAACTTTCAAAGTCTGCTTTTTAAAGCAAGAGTCTCCCTGTTTTTCTCTAAACAGGTATTCTTGCAATAGCAAGTTTTAAGTTCTATAAATAAAAAAATTAAAAGTCTTGACTTATGCCAGTCTTGAATGTTTTTAATGTTAAAGATAGAATCTTCAGAAAATTAAGCAGCTGTAGGGAAGGCTCCTGCAACATCTGTTAGACAAGAAAGTGTCCACATTTTCTATAACTAGGAAGAAAAGAAAATCTGATTTGGAGTAAGAAATTGATCTGCATTTTACTGTACAGCTGGATAAACATTCTGAGTAAGAAAATCTTGCTACAGTTAGTTCTTAATACTTGTAGATACACTTCCATTCTCTTTATAATCTATCCCAAATACTCTGAAAGTATGTAAAGTTACATGGATAGCCTAGAATTTTGCATTTACTCACTGCACTCAGAATAAATTTCCTGAAAATCCCCTGCTGTCATAGAGAAGTTTGAACCTGAAGGAAGACTGTGAGGATCAACATCTGGGAAATAAATTGGTCGTATCTGATCAGCAGATCTTCTGTTATTGCTAAATTGATGAATCCAGGGATAAAGCTTACATGAGTTAATTTCAGAGCATCTGCAAAATATGAAAATCACCAAAATTGTTTCAACTAATTGCTTATCTGTAACCTAGATATGTAAGAGTCAAAGTTCCTGTAACATCTCCACATTTGCTAGAAGACTTAATCTAGCTCACCACACTTCAGACCACCCATCATAATGAACTAATCAAAAAACTAATTCTAATCTGACACAAAATCATTACCACAAAGTAACTGCCTTTTTTAGTTCTAGAATTTTCTTTTATGACTTCTTATAATTTTCTCCAACTTATTTCTCTGCTGAAAAGAAAATACATATGTTTATTTTGTAAGATTAATGAAATTTATGGTCTACTATATTCAATAAAGCTAAGATTTTCTGGATCATCTCCTTTCCTAGTAAAAAAAAACACGGAAAAAACTAGTAACATTAGTTCCATGATTTTTTTTGGAACTGTTTGCTCTCATTCTAGACTCTTCTGAACCACAATCATAGGAAGTTTTGAAGCACAGCAAAATAAAAGCATTTTTCAGATGCTAACTGAAGAGATGCTTTAAAAATTCAAAAAATAAATAAGCCCCATTTTGCAAAGCACAGTCGTTTCCATGTTGCAAAGCACAACAATAGTAATTTTAAGTTTGTAACATTTGGATCTTTGCAATCATGCTAAGTAAACATGTCTTTGTAAAACAGAATTTCTGGGTTGACATGAGTAACTAAATCAACTCTTATTTTAAAAATTGATAAACATAGCATTTAATAGGAAGCTTTTCCCACCATCCTGTAAAATTAGTTTGTAACTAAAAAATGAAAAAAACACTTTCTTCCAAAGACAACGAGAGGACATATCAGCCCCACAAAATACATATCATCAAGGATTTCAAGCAATCTATTGGGTTACAGAAAGTGCACTCTTTTGGCTGGTGGTTAGAATACATCTGTGATAAAGTCTCTGAAATAATACTTTTTACCTTCTCCATGTCGTATCTCTATTTCATTTCATCAGTTAAAAACTAAAACTTGTACTTGAGCAGCACTATACAGCATTCAACAACTTTCTTCATATATATAAGTAAATATCTATCAGACATATGCAGTTGGTTAAAAAAAAGTAAACCCAAAACCAAAGAACAAAAAAGCCCCCTAACCACTACAACAGCAATAAATGAAAAAGATTAGAAAGGAGTTCATGTTCACATAGACTTTGAAACAGTTCCAATGTAATAGAAAATAGCAATCCCTTTTCATATACAAGCTTGAAAACCTCCATTTCCAGTTTCAACAATTTTTACTTCAAAACCAAGTATTCCAGTCCTTGGCAATTCCACTCTTACAACAAAAGAGTGTAGTATACGTTCTGTTATAAAAATCTAACATAGTTAAGTGTGACACGCTTCCTTGTTTTCCACAGGGGCAGAATATTCACTGTTTAACATTCAGATGAAAAGACAGTTTTGGAAAAAATCAGTAGGTCAAATCTCACTTCTGACTACTGGTTTACAGTATATATATATATAACTTAACTGTTTTCATCCTCAGGTATTCATGGGCATGCAACAAACACAACTAGTAGTCTTCTCCAATTGTCAAGATTTATCTAAAATTATATTCTTTCCAGAAAGTAAAGAAGAAAAATACACCATGTAAGAACCTTATGCATACAAGGGAAAGCAGAATTTCCCATACTAGGACTGAAGCAGCCTTGGAGCCACTGAAGCTTAACTAGTCCTGGGCCACTTCATTCTCAAATTAGTTTCCTCAACAGAATAACAAACTCTAAATAATTTCAGGTATTTACAGTGACCACAGTTACACCATGACATACACTCTACATACCATACCATGCAACTTTATCCACTGTAACAAAAGTTCACAATTTCAGAGATATGAAAGGGTTTTTTTTAAATGTGTGAAAATCAGCAAATACCACTTTGCACACAGAAATATTAAGCCAGGCTCCATCTAGGAGCCTACAGTAGCAATGCTTGACATTACAAACAGTACTTTGTCTTCCTAAATATAAACCACCATAAGAGAAAGAAGGTAAAGCTGTAAGCTGTAAAACTGTAAGCACATGTGAGCAAAATGGTTTTAGTTAATAAAAGCAAGTATAAATTAAATTGAGACTATAGTTAAAAACCAGTTTACTAAATTCCTTTTTCTGACCACTCTTCTTTAGGTATTATCTTCAGCTTATATTGGTCATTGCTGTTTCTTCCAGTTTCAGAAAAGCAGATGTACACTTCAGGCGGCTAACTGTGAACAGCCACTTAAGACAAAACTGAAAGAATCCTCAAGTCCCTAAAACCTTCATAACAGACACATCCAGCCCACAATTACATCTGGCAGAAAGGAATGCTTGGACTTCAGCTAAATTGACTGCTGCTCAGAGTCATGCTAGCAGTATTTTCTTCCATGCTAACAAGTGAATATAAATGATAACTTGTCCAGCAAAGATGAGGACTACAGCAGTTGCGCAATACTCAAAAGCTCATACTGTTAGCAAGTTAAATACATATACACCTCTTTGCTAAATATCCTACATAAACAGGAGACACTACATGAGCATTAGATGCTGAAATTGCTACAGTTAGCAAAACATGAATCTTCAGGATAATTTCACATATAGGCCAAAGACGCTTTAATTAAAGAAGCATGTCATCAGAGGGTAGGGGTGAAGTTAACCAACTTCTGTGACCAGTGCTCCCAAAGATGGGAAATGAATGCTTTAATGCTGCTTTGAAGGTCCAAAGCATGGGCAGGAATGTAGCTTCCTTTTAGTAGCTGCAAAGCATCAGTCAGATCAATTGTAATACACAATTTCATCACCAAATGAGTCACTTGAGAATAATGCAGGAAAAAAAGAACAAATGAACCTCCAGTAAACATTTATTATTATCACACCAACTACTACTGCTATACGCAGATATGCAGCAGGTATTATTCAGTGTCTCCCCCTTCGTTTTTGAACAGCAAGCTGTACGAGATGTGAGATCATCAATCACAGTGTGCTGTGGACAATCAGTCTATAAACAGGTGTCCAAAACATTATGGTAATACAGAAAAAAAGCCAATAGTTTGGCTATTTCCAGCAAAGGTGTATCATTTCAGACTGATAAATGAACTGTCAAATTCTGCCTCTGTGAACTTGGCACTAACTCCCCCCAAAGAAAAACCACCCCCCATACCTCTTTCAATACTTGCTTGCCCATAGCCTTCCCACTCCCCTTCTTAAAAGAACAGTTGCATGTGCTGCCTTTTTTCCTCTCTAACAATGTCATTTTGAAACCTGTAACTTCCAATGCAAGTGGCAGAACACCAAAAACAGAAATGTCATTTTAAGTAAAACCTTTAACATGAAATTTACTACATTTAAACTTATTATCTGAGCGTAATTGCGGAACTATTAACTCTTTATTTTAGCCACTTGCTCACCACACTTCAGTGATTGTTTTTCTTGTCAAAACAGTGCCTAAAATTTTACTACTGAATGTAATACTTCTTTTTTAACAGCTATCCTCTGTTAAAAATCACCACCACTAAATGCCATGGACGTATTTACTAGCCCATATTCAGTAATTGTAAGATAGGTGTTCGTTTTACAGAAACAGATGTGAAATAAATCATAAATCCTAATTAAAATTATGCAGAAAATCTGTTGTACAACTTAAGAGATTTTAAATCTCCCAACTTGAAAGTCATGCTTCTGTAATTTTAATGACTCAGATACAGTACTTCCTTCCCCATTTATCCCTAAGACTTTCCTTAAAGCATTCTATAAAGTGAGCATGTGCGTCTTATACTACGACTCATAAATCTATTCTTGTGAGATCTACATTATTCAGACTTCACTGGTTTATCATTTTGCCTCTCTAGGTTTTATTCAGCAAGTAAAACATAAGCTATATACCTGTTGAGTACAAAGTTAGAAGAAAAGAGCATAAAGAGGCTCCATTCATTTCCTTGGCAAGCATAACCGAGCATAGCTATTTCCCACGCCAATCTACCTAGCCCAGCACCAGGTACCAGGATATTAACTTTGGAGAAATCCCTGCAACAGAACAAAAATAATAGTTAAGTCTTTATCTGATACCCCTTAACACAACTTAGAGGTCCAGCCAAACATTTTTCCCATCATATACTTAGATATTGTATTATGCTTCCTGTATGGCTTCACTTTTAAATGGCAATTGAGCCTGTTCTGATCAGATTGGTTAATTGTACAGTTAAAATAATTCACAGAAATTACTCAAAAGAACATATACAACCCTCATTCAGAATACAGAGCATTATTACTATACACAGTCTGTTTTCCTTAAAACTTCTACAGTTATCAAGCCAAAAATTTCTCAAGTGAATTAAAGAATATTGTCATATAGCATGTACTTTTCTTTGAGCCCCACTGATAATCAGAAAGCATTCTAGACATATTGTTACCTTGCAAGAAAAAAAAAAATAAACAAGTATTTTGACACAAGAAACAAAAATATAAAATCTCCATAATCTGATGAACAATTCAGAATGTAAAAACCTTAAAGTAGTGAATGTTTCAGCAACGATGGGTTCTTCATATGCTGCTCACTGGTTTTGCTGAAGTACTCTAAGTGACGTATTCCTAAATCAAAGTACATTGCAGCTCTCTAACCCTTTACCCATACCTAGCCATCAAGCTGAAGACAATCAGAAAACATCCAGCAGTGTATTTATTGAAATATTTAGAAAAATCTCTCCCAAGTGCAGCAGCTAACAAACAGAACTAAGAATCTCAAAATTCACTCCTCTTTGAGGTAGAAAATGCAATATAGACATAGTCTAACCATCAGACTTCCACCAGAATGCAAACCTTCACTCATAAAACAGAAAACACTCCCATGCCAAACTGAAAAGACCTTTAATCTAAAAAGAAGTAATTTTTCAGTTTCCAGTGATAAACAAGACTCCAAGAGTTAACAATTTCATACACCAAAAAAAAAAGTATGAACATTCATATACCACACTGTTTTGCACAGCACCTTCAGAGACAAAACATATATCTACCAATTTATATGCAACTACATGAAGGAGGCCACAATCAGATAAAAGACACCAAAACACAAAGCCTTTGACTACTTAAAAATTCAGAATGCCACAAAGGGTTCGAAAGAGCTAGGATGCTGCACAAGCATGAAGATGATTAAATCCTAAAAGCTGTACTTTTCTGAACACTATTACCCAAATCCAAAAGGAAGTATTATTCTTTTCCAAAGGCCACACAATCTAACAAAGCAATTTTAACAGTGCCTTTTGAGTTATGATTTGATCATCTAGTTAGTGAGGTCTCCAAAATGGAAAATCATTCCATTCATTTCCATTCCATTCATTTCCATTCCATTATACAGCCAAGCTCTTCTCCTGACTTAACAAGAAGCTGGAAATCAAGACTTCGTTATTACTGAAGAGCACTCCTGTGACGCAATGGTTCTCATTACCTCTCTTCTGCAGGGGAAACCAGAAGAAAGCTAGCCACAAAGTCCTACTGAAAAAAAAAAAAATTAATTCAGGAGAAAACTACATGGTCAATACGGAGTTTTTGAAAACAGGGTACCAGAAAAAGGAAGAAGAAAATTGCTTTCTGGTAGAAGCTAGAAAAGCTTCTATGTTGCAGCTTCTCCTATTCATAATGGTACACTGTTATTCCAAACATATTTTCTAACCTAATCTATTTCTCCACTTCCTTACAATTTCACTTTATTTATGAAATATTTAGACTAGCTCTACACAGATTTTAGCACCCCCATGTGGACAATTCTATAATAAATGGGCTGATAAGCCATGAACTGCTTTCAAGATTACAATACATTGATTAGTAGAAAAGTCTTTTCTTAAAGCAACCTAGTAACCAATAGATATGCAGGTATAGTCACATTTTGAAATCTGCACCTTTATGCACCCTGAAACAAGATAAAACCTCTAACAGTCAAGTGAATTGATATTAAATCGCCTGTAGTTGTCTTCTATTTTTTCATTCACAATATGAAGTTTCTGTATTTCTAAACTAATTTTCCCAATTCTCTCTTACAGTTCTCTATTTTCTTTTCCTAGTACAGACTTAACTACACTTTCAATTGCACCTTTATTAAGGGATTAAAGCCTGGAAATTTGTTAGCAATTTAATTTCTATCTACACTCTTCGTACCAGTTGCTGGAGAATGCTCCTGGCCACAAACTTCATTTCAGCAACAGAGCACAACTAATACAGCACAATACAATCAAACCACAGTCCATAGACACTAACCTTCCAAAATGGCCCAAGAGCCTCTTTTTGAATTTACAGTCAGAGAAATTAGGTATGTGGCAAACTTACTGCATAACAAGTAGTGACTGCTTATAGCATCCCATTATAAGAAAAAAAATGGTCAAACACATTTTTCAAGACTTAAAAAGAATTGTTTGTGGCAAACTGTTAATGAATTACGTTGAGTAATTATAATAGCTAAAAATCTTTAATTGCACATAAACTGGTTTTTTTAAGGGCTATAGTCCTTTAAGAGGATAGAAAAACATGCTTTTCTCTGGTGGATATGTGATTGCAGCACTTAGAAAGTCAACTAAAAAAAATTAACTGTGGTAACATAACAACAGAAAACAAGTCTTGCACCAGCCAGCAACAGGAGGATTTCTATGACTCACATCCAGCAGTCGTTAGGAACATAAATGGGTACCCAACAAGAACCCACTAAATACTTGTGGGCCAAGAGGGAAGTAACAGCTATTAACCTGACAGCTGTGGGGAAAGGTGCTGGCCAAGGAGCAGAGAAGAGGCCTGCACAGTACTATTCAGCTCAACTACTGGAACTGCACAAGTCTTTTAAAAATGACAGTGGAGAAATATCAGAAACAATTAAAATCTGTCATGCCCTTTCCACACTGCATTTTTCAGTGTGATATATTTTCAGCTTTTAGAAGACTATTGATATTAATGAAGATTTTAACTTTTCAAAGGTACCCTTTCTAAAACCAGAAAATTAAACATGATAAAAACGGAGGCTTATTTCCTGTCTATTGTATTGTAATAAAAAGCAATTATGCTGAAGGGGTAGACATGCTCACCAAAAGAAAAATGAGCATATCTTATCAAACACAAACCTCATTTTTGTAAGCTAAACACTGCATTTCAATTTATCAAATTAAGTAATAAATACACACGTCACACCTTGATGGCCTTCTGATCAGTGGAAATATCACCATAGGAACACATTGTGGGACTCCTTTCCTAGTGTTTATAATCTTTGTAACCAGATGCAATTCTTAGCATACTATCTTCTGTTAGTTTACTTTAATCACATTGTCAGAGATTTTTTTTTTAAAGACAAATGCTAAACAGCACAATCATTTGAAGAGCAATTCTTCTCCAGACTTGGCAGCTGAGTTTTAGATATTTTCATTTAAAGACCCTTAAAGCACGAAGTGATGCAGTAACACTGATAATATATTTGCCCTTAAATCCAATGTTTAAAGGAAAGTTTAGGCAAAGTAAAAAGACCTGCAAGGATAGATGTATTTCATATAAAGTCAAATAAAATTCAAATAAAGCAGAAATTTCAACTCTACTATAACTGTGACTGAACACACTCAAGAAGTATAGTCAAGCTTGGGCTCAGGACTAATAAGCTGTTTTTCAGATTAAAAGGAAACTAAACTCTGGTGATTTCTTTCGGGGTGTTCTGTCAGCATCTTGGAAAATACATCTGATTGCTGGACAGAATGACACAGATGAATTTTAAGTTATAGTTCATTCCAGAGGCCTAGTTTGTGAGAAAACCGGAAAAAATGCCTAAGGTATACCAGTTTTGGCCATGGAACAATAATTAACAAAAAGGTTAATTATTTCATAATTTCATTTGAACATGAAGCTGATGATCTTTACTTCCTTTCATCTAAGCAGGAAACCAAGATGAGAGAAAAAAAGGGAAATCTGAAAAAAATTTATGAGTATGCTCGTTTATATTTTCAACTTAAATATCTCCCTATAAAAATGCTTCAGTAAAAACATTTCATTAAATAAAAATGTATCTGTTTTACTCTTTTCTCCTACAGCAAGTACGTTCATTCTAATCCAAGAAATCCAAGATATTTAAATATTACAGACCTCCTGTGAGCTGAAACACAAATTCCAACATGAGAAATTCAAGAAATCTATCAGTTCTTCATGAGGACCTGATCTCATGAGATTTACTTAAAACTGCTTTGTTGATCCTACTAACAGATTCTGTGCTAAGGTGCTAAGCAGAAAGAATAAGAGGCAGGAACAGCTTTCGCCATTTAATTTATTTTTACATGATAGCCTTATCAGAAGACTAGACTGAAACACATTATAACAGTAGCACCTACTAAACAACTATTCTGATTTACAGCTCCTTTCAACCATTGCTTGTACTTCTTCTACCTCCCAAAGAGCAACCATACACAACACTTCATTGCTTTTTCTGTTTACATGCCAACAGAACTCACACGTGTCAATCTTGCAAGTGCAACACTACAAGGTGCGCATGCATGGAGTGAAACATACTTGGGTAGGTTCAAAAATTTAAACTCCTTTTTCACATTATTCCAATGCATGGAATCAATAATGTTAACAAATTATGTTAACTAGAAACTGAATGTACCATTCCACTGAGTATTACATATTTGATGAGTACTGCAATTTCTTTTACAAAGTGAAAGGCGACTGGCAGTGACAGTTTTGAATTTATAATATTATCATTTTCAACACAAAATACATTTAGAAAAAGTAACTCTCATGATCCAGTGCAGTTTTTCTCTAGCACTTTCATTTCATCCTTTCAGGAGACTTTAGTGCTCTGTGCTACAAAAGGAAATTCTAAAGCAATGCAAAGCTGCACTCTGAGGTTCACCTACAGGCTGTGTTCTTTCACACACTGGAGTCCACGGTCAGTCCTCTCCCACTATGAACAATAGAGTAAGCCCACTGTGGTCAGTTGAGGACCTGTCAATCCCTTCAAACTGGAAAAACTGCTCCACTCCAAAATCACTAAGTCATAGAATATGCCAAGCTACAAGAGACCTACCAGGGTAAGACAGTCCAACTCCTGGTCCTATGCTGGACACTCCAAGAGTCACATCGTGTACCTAAAAATATTGTCCAAACACTTCCAGAAGTCAAGACAGGCTTGCTGCTGTGACCACCTCCCTGAGGAGTCTGTTCAGTGCTCATCCGTGTTCAGGGTGAAGAACCTTTTCCCGATACCCAACCTGAACTCCCCTGACTCAGCTTCATGCCACCCCCTTGGGTCCTGACACTGGAGAGTGAAGAGTTTGTATAAAATTTGCCTAAAGGCCAGACTGACCTGCCAGGGAAGTTACTTCTTGCACAAGGGTGAAGTGGCACTGCCAGTTAAGCTTGACAGTACGTGACTCTTTCTTACATCAAAAAGCTAAGTACACCTCATCAGGAGAGCCTTCAGTCACCAGGAAAAATGAGTGAGCTGACATAGCAGCTAACAATACGTGAACAGAGAAGAGGTTTTACCTAAGTGCTAATGAATAATAAACTTTTAAATATGTATTTAAGCAATACACATTTTAGAAATTAAAAAAAATAGTTTGACAAACTCGAACTTGTAGTAGAGATGTTTCATCCACACAGTGATATACTGAGATTTCAGCAGAGACAAAATAAAACTCAAATGGTACTTCAGAGCTACCACAATAGGGACACATGCTTTGACACATTAGTTTTGTTTGAAAACGAGAATTCCCTGCAAAGAAGCACAAAGCTGTCAACTTCAGATTCACCCCATCTGTTACCACATGTTGCTTCCTATTATCAACTGGAGTTTTTGAAATAGAGTTCATTGAAAAAATGTAAAAGTTAAGATTTTCCAGCCTCAGTCATGGATCTCTTAAGATTTGACATAAGCTACCTCTCCCATAACCAAAATTAGAGTTAGCATCCAAGAAAAAAGTTTGAATTGCTACTTTGGAGATTAGAATGATTACTTGCAAAACTAACCATGAATTTTCCTACAGATCTATGTGTCAGAGATATAGCTGCAGTATTTAATTCATTTTTTATCTTATGTAGGCACTATTAACACTAGAAAAATTGCAGTAAGTTCAGTTTCAGATAAAACATTTTTAAAGGTGTATGTATCTTTAAACAAGTCAGTTCAAGGCAAAATAGAAACCGTATACACTCTGTGTTCTGCCACCACAGAAGATGGCTAGTGGAAGAAACTTAAAAAACTTTTCCAAGTTGTACAAGTGCATTATTAACGATTGCTGAGAGAGAAAAAACACCACAACAATACCCTGCTACATCAAACCTACGTAATGGCCTGTTACAGTTACGAATAGAAAGTTCTCAAATTTTCCCACTGTAAGACCACTAAGTTTAAACTAAAATGCACTTTAAGATGACTGGGTTGATTAATTGACAGAACCAATAAACATGGAATTCTTATAACACTATAACCTTCTGAGACTTTACCAGTATGCTTCTATCTAAATTACCTAAGACCCTTGCATCAATGACTATTTTGGAGCTGTTAGCAAGCCAATACTTATAAAATTACCCTCACATGTGCAACTAAGTTTTAAGACTTGTCTTAGAACAGCTGTCTGAAACCAAGGTTAGAATTTACTATTTTTAGAGTAAATTCTTAGTGCAACTAAGTACAACTGCACTAGAAGTCCTCTTCCTTCCTTCCATCATGAAGGGCCAAAGTCTTACTTCCTGCTGTCACAGAGTCCCTCCTTTCATCTGCAGCAGACACACTCTGAGAATCTGCTAACCTGCAAACTTTACCTCACTGAGCACAACTTGAGTTAATTTCCTGAAAGGTTTACATGTATTGTTACACCCAGCTGCAGAACAACAACACAAAAATTATTGCTGGTTTACCTGGTATTACTTTGTGAAGCTTACAATTATACTCTTTTCCAACATCTTGTATTAAAAATAAAAACTTTCTTGATTTAAAAATAAATTCCACTGTGTTCATAAAAATTTCTCTATTTTTGAAACCAAGCTTTTCATTACTCCATAAAAACTTTGTTAGATTTGTGCAACAGTGTATGTCCACATAAATATAGGTTTTAAGACACTATTACCATCTTTCTTTTGGAAAGTTCTTTACAATTTCACTAATAATTGGCTGGTAGCAGGAATCTCTCTCAGATTTTCCCTCTTCGCTCCAGTCTCTCACAAATTGTTTCAATGTGGACTTTAATTTATCCATGTCAAATGTTGAAGCTGGTGTAATCTTCCCACTTCCCTGAATAAAATGGAGAGAAAAAAAAAAGTTAGTGGAAAACATACCAAGTATCTTGAGTCTTGGGGGGGGAAAAAAGCAAATCATGAAGAGAAAAAAAGCCATGCTGCAAGAGCTGCTGGCAGTATCAGCTGACAAAGCACCTCCCTTTCACTCCTGGGACCAGGACTTAAATCCACCTTAATATCCTAAACAAACTGAGTTTGCTGGTCTCTGTTTGGCATTCAGGAGTCCAGTTTCTGTATCAGAAAAACAACACATAGCAAAGCACAACTGGTAGTCCTTATTCAGGAAAAGATCAGGTAGTGCAGAGGCTGAACAGCCTACCCTGAAAAAAGGATCCCTTTAGATACTGATAAGACAAAACTGAGAAGCTCACATGAGAGCTGCCCATTACTGTATCTTGCCTGTATCCACAGACTTCAGTTTCCATCTCGTCAGTCCTTTCACTCTTATCGTCATTTTTTTGATAGAAAGTAGGCCAAGTAGTAAAAAAAAGTATTTACAACATTAAATAACAACATTAAAAATACCTGGCCTGTCTAGAATTATAACCGATCTACAATGTTGTAATATGTAAGAACCTACAGTAAGACAAAAAACATCATTTATATTCTATATAGTTAACAAAAAAACAATTTTAAAATGTAACCAGGGTAAAGCTAGAACTCTGGAGCAAAAAATGCCTTTTTACAGTAATTTGCCAGATTCACAGTTAGTTTTCATAACTGTAACTAACAGAACTAACAACAAACAGCTTCATTAAGCATCAGCTAGGCAAAATGTGAATGACAAGAGTGAGAAAAGTGTGAGCAAACACGAAATGATAAAATAAGAAAGGCAAAAGGAAAGAAAGTTGGAGGTCTACAGTGTGAAAAACAAATGCAGAAAATCCCAAAGCATAAAGAATTTCATTTTGGAGCAAGAAAAAACTCCATTTTAACATACATCTTCCCCATATTCTTTATTTTCAAACATATGAACACAGTCATTCACAATGGTTTGTAGTATTTCTTGATTATGATCAATGCACTTCCGAATCTTGTCAAGGTGAGGAAGAAATTGAGGAAGAAGACTCTGTTGGTTAGCTGGGAGAGACTTAAACTGCCTCTCTGTCCTGTTCACTCGTTCATGCATATTCGTTCTAAAAAGCAAAAGTTTTAAATATTTAGAAGCAATATACACATACGTAAATAATTCACTCTAAGACATTACAATTAAAATCATTCATTTTGTTATACACAGAAAGTGACCAGACTCCATAGCTCCTTACCAGAGAACAAGTTTTCTAGAATTTTTAAAGCAAAAATTTTTTAAGCTCTAGTTCTACTTTACCACTCTTTTTAACACATTCCAGTTTAAGAGAACTCTTCTTTCCTTCTTACAGTTTCATCATCAACCACTCATTTCCAGAGCAGGTGATCACTACCTTAATACACGGATCTATAAAATTTAACAACCAATCATCTCCCAAGTCTGTTTCACAAATCCAATTTAAATTCAATTAATAGCTGGATGCAGCGGTAAGCTTCGATTGCAGAAATAACAAGATGTGGAGTGGAAATTGGAATCCTCAAAACCCACTGCTTTTGGAAGAACTGTAAAAGTCACAGCTGGACCATACCAGAGTTCTGGCAGCCACACTAAGATACTAAGCTACCTTCTTTTAACAGCATATCCCTCATAAGTACTGTGAACATGATAATGTAACCAACGCAAACTAAAATATATTTTCCAATTCTCCAGGATAGAAGCTTCATGAAAATGGTGACTCTTCCAAGATTTTGCTAGATTTGATTTCTGTCTAAACTGACAGAAGAATAGTTGCTAAGCACAGTCATGACGACTCTAGAAAGAAAATTCAGTAAGAGATACTGACCCTTTTGACCACCAAATTATTTCAGCTGGTCAAGTCATACTGCAGTTTCCCAAAGCCTTGTGTTAGCGCACAGCAGCACAAAGCTGAAAAAACTAGCCATTATGAAAGACAGCTGCAATTACTGGCATTTTAGTTACAACCTCAGTCTGGAAATTTGACCAGGTAATATCTCATTCATATGTTACTGAGAACAGCTCGTTCACTGCAATAGTGTGGTGGTGCATCCTCCCCCCGCCCCACCCACTCCTTTCCAGGCTGCAGTGTGATCTGAGAAATGCTTGTTAGGCCTTGTCCTTGAAAACACCACCTGGACTCAGCTCTTTCTGAGCTTATCAAAAAACACTGTCTGCTCTCAGAACTCCTACCAAGCTTCTGTTTTTCTCGTGACCAGCCTTGGAAAGTATTTCTCCAGCCTGAATGGCATAACATTCCTATTCTTGCAATTTCAAAGAAAGGGCTGACCCAAACTGTGGCCAGGATGAAACACTGCTATGACTAAAGCTCACTCTATGAACAGCAGTCCAAGATGGGGCCCTTTGAGCTCTCCTGGACCACAGAGGGCCTGTGACCAGCAATCTTCTCCCTCTGAGGGGGATGCCTCTCAGAGCAAGCAAACCCTCAGGTTTGCTATACCTGGAGGATCGCCGAACTACAACATGCCCTGGGCTGATACCCTCATGCCTGTTGGGAGACACAAAAGCATCCAAAGTGCATATTTTCACTGACCTCTGAGGGGAATTTTTCCACAGGCACCTTATCCTCCACTGACTATTTCTTGTCTGCATGCATACCCTTTTGCGCATATGCTATAGCAAATCTGGAAGTTAGGTTAAGTTATAATTATAATTTAGGCTAAATGCTGTTAAGCATTATTTCTCTGTTAGATTGTTACAGTTAAGACATAAATTAAAGTATAAGTTAAGTGAAAGTACTGTTAAGTTTAACTGGTGTTAAGCTTTACGCCACATTCCTTTTCATCCTGGTTTACACTGTCTTTACACACAGACACACACACACAGACACATACCTAAGTAGTTTCAATTCATTCTGCTTTCATTGCCTGGTTTTTGTTTGGTTTTGTTGTCGCTTGCTTTCCCCTTGTTGTGCCTTAGTTGCCCTTTGTAAGTAGAGTGAACCTTGCCAAGGAATCTGTTGTGCTTTCTAGTTTAGTATTAAATCTGGCTTTTGCTCATACCCTTGCTGGTGATTTTTTGAGCGATCTCAAGCAAACTTCGGGGCAAAGAACTACAGTAGTTTAAACTTACATTCAAGGACAAGAAACAGAAAAGAAACAAGAGAAAAAATAAACTGATGCTCTACATAAAGCACATGAACTTAGCTCTTAGCATCAACTTAGCGCAACAACATCTTCCTCAAAATTTTATCAGGAAAAAAAAAACCCTTCTATGCTAAACTGCAACCATCTAGCAGAATGAATAATTCACTGTAATCAGAAAAATTACAAATAATAAAGTTATCTCTGTTTATCTCTAGAAGACAAGAACAAGATCTGAACTCATCTGAAAGTGTGTTACTACCTTATTCATGTATGTTTCCAAGTTAACTGGAAATATATGTATGAGTAAACAAAAACTCCAATTATTAAGTACCAAGATATGTCATTTCACCTAAATTTTGAGTTATTTCTTTGAGACAGAGCTAATTGCACTGAATTTCTGTACTGGAAATTTGAGTCACATTTTTTTCTT
>NW_008238355.1:6591399-6592290 GCF_000691975.1 Corvus brachyrhynchos
TGAGAAAGATATTCCCAGCTTCTGAGGCCTGAGGGTACAATTACACCACCAATATAAATAAATTACAGGTCGGAATTGCATTAGTAACAACCAGTATTAGATACTTCCAACTAACTACGTTTTTGGTATGTCCAAACTGAGTCACAGAATTCACTTTGGAAGAGACACTGAAGAGTCGTTCAGACCAACCTCCCGCTCAAACATTAATCCCGAAAAACAAATGAAAGCCAAGATAGAAAAACCTCAAAGAGGAGAAATTATATGAATATCACCTACTCCTACCAAGAACCTCACTACCATGTAAATATTATGGTTGTGTTACATTGACAAAAAAGGGTCCAGCATATAGTAATGAGTCACATGATGAGGCTTTGTCAGCTGAAGTACAAATCTGCCGTCCAAACCCAGAAACAGGAAACGGGTTTACCAAAACAGTGAAGAGGACTGAGCTTTTCCAGTCTCCACTACACCACAATGCAAGTAACTTGCTTTCTCATCTATTCAACGGAATCGGTCCTAAAACTAGGTGTCCCCACCACCGCTGGCTCATTCCTATGGAGCCAGCAAACCCTCTTCTGACTCAACAGATGTTATTAAAAATAGCATCCATTATTTCCACCAATAAGTCTTATCTCTTCTGCAAAGTAAAATGTCTTTCAAGAATTTCCACCCATAATCGAAACACCATTTTGCATTTCTTTGGCAGCAAAGTACTACTGTTTTGAAGTCTTCACAGTGTTTTAGAGCATTTTCTCTCCTAAGAGACCTCGAGACACCCTGCTCAGGTTTGCTACTTTCTTTTAAGCTTTTGAGTTGGCAGACATCAAGGCGACTTTGTGCGCATCCCGACAGAAAAGCGGTGCAGAAGCCCTTTCTAGACGCGGGTTCGGC
>NW_008238355.1:6593110-6594384 GCF_000691975.1 Corvus brachyrhynchos
GGGTACCCACGCACATGAAGTACCGGCTCAGCACTTAACCCCCGGCTCTCCGCCCGGCTGCCTGCTCCAGGCTGGGGTAAGGTATGCATCCAGCCCCGCTGGCAGGCAGCCAGGGGGAGCGAGTTCACAGTGGTAGCAAGAGGCAGTACTTCACAAGTACCTCTGCGCCAGACTGAAGACGGATATTTCCTGGAAAGATGTGCAAGGACCAGCTGTGGACTAGATGATGGCACATCCTCCTCCACCTGACAAAATTTGTTTGACCAGGTGTCCCATCTCAGGCAGCAAGTCACACCATACACCTTTCCACCTCGCTTTGAGAAGAGGTGGCTGATACACGACTGCCCATCCCCTCAATCTTAAAAGCTAAGCTACTGTACCTCCTTGTCTGTCTAAAGACAGTGGCAGTCTTTAGTAATCCAAGTAATGCAACAGGAATTGGAAAGTTTTTTGGCACACTAGCTTCCTCTCTGCAAGGAAGTAGGAGCATCAGCTTCCTAAGATAAACACTTTCGCTCCTGCTCTCTTCTAAGTACAGTAACTGACCAGACAGAAAATGGACACTGGACACTGTGTTCAGTGGCAGTGTCAGAGAGAAAGCATAGACATAACCGGTTCAGCGGACAGAAGAGTCCTTGTTCCCAAGGGGGTATGTAAATTAGGAAATACCATGTGTGTGACAGAACCAACATCTGAATCAAAGATACAGAAATTCAGCTTTTAGACTTTGAAGGTTAGAGTTGGAACCATAGCTTTGAGAGATAAAAAGTTTGTTCCTACTACATCAGTATCTAGGACTTGTCATGTTCTGTTATTTCAACATAAGAAAATCACCTTCTAAATACCAAACTAATAATGTACTTGTATTTCTGTTCTTATAGAAAAGCCATTAACCTTTTATAGAACACAACCACCTTTATCGCTCTACATTTCTGAGTATATGCAAGACACTTAGCAAAGCTTTCTTTCAGCTGTGACAGCCTGAAATTGCTGCCAGCAGATGACACCACTTCCAGAAAGTTACCTTTTCTTCACTGAAGAACCACAGGTTTCTGTCATGCAGCTCTCCCCAACCACTGCAGAGCTAGCACAGCCCTGGCAATCAAAAGGCATTCACCAAGAGCAAACTAGATTTTTTCTGTCAGGGGCTGTACCACCTGCAAACCAAAAGCATTCTGCCAATGTGCCAAGTTACAGGCCAGCTCTGTAAGCTTTTAAAAATGCACCTGAAATACTTTATTTTCCAAATATACTCAGAAGAGTTCATTATCCTT
>NW_008238355.1:6594400-6596124 GCF_000691975.1 Corvus brachyrhynchos
TCCTGCTGAGTTGCTGCAGCAACTGGCAAGAGCACACAATTTAGGCACACCACATTTCTACAGTCCATCCATGATATAGCCCTGCTTGCTTCTTTTACTACTTATGTGTGAAGGGTCAATGAATCTTCTGGATCCCTTTTGAACTTGCTGGTACTATCTGCCACCTTTGGCATTACATCTCAGAAGGTCAGTGTCTGCTGCATAAAGTATCATCTCCATCTGTGTGAAATACCACCTTAATATAATTGGTTAATCTGTTTCAAATGAGGAAGTGCCCCCCAGAGTAGTATTTGTAAAATTTGGTGAATACTAGTTCTTCATCCACTTGCCTCACAGGTTTCAAGATGTTGTAAACCATAGCCCATTTTCCCCTTGATCTTCTCCTCTCCACTCTGAGTGGTCCCAGCATTCTTAGTCTCTCCTTGCAAAGCAGCTTCTCCATTTCTTTGACATTTAGTTGCCCTTCTTCTAACTCTACTATGGACTCCCTCTAAATTTCTGGTAGAAACCAGAACTGCCCAGCTCTGAAAACGTGGACTGGTCTAACACAGGAGCAAAGTAGGACCACCTGTTTTGTTTGCAAAAAAAATTAATAAATTTTGATGCAGCTCAGAACTGTGGCATGATTACAGAAGAATTATAAACGATCTATGTATGCCCTGAGCTCTTGCTGAAGCACAAGTTCAGTACCATGTATATTCAAGTAATGATTTACACCACAAATGCATAGATCTGTACTGGAGCTCATCTACCATTTTTCCCTATAGGAGGATCTGACAAAACTGAGCTCCTTGCCACTGCACCAATGCTGGACTACTTAGGAATGCTTGGTATCATCTGCAAAGTCAGGTGATAGCATTGTTCATTCCCTCTTGTGAATCACCATGCAGAACAGGTGGAAGTGGAAGACTGTCCCTGTGGGAGGGACCCCACTCTAAAGCAGCAGAAGACTGTGAAGCGTTAAGGAGCAACACAATCCCCATTGCCCCTCCACCTGTGCTGTTGGGAGACAGGAGATAGAGAATTTGTGTGGGAAGCCAAGCCCAGGAAGAAGGGAGGGATGGGGAGGAAGATGTTTTATGATTTGTTCTTATTTCTCATTATCTCTGATTTTATTGGCAGTAAATTAAAATAATTTCCCCAAACCACGTCTGACTGTATGTGACCATAACCGCTGAGTGATCTCCCTGTCCTTATCTTGATGCATGAGTCATTCATCGTATTTTTCCCCTTCCCAGAGAAGGGCGAACCAATAGAGCAGTTTGGCGGCTA
Organism: Corvus brachyrhynchos; assembly: GCF_000691975.1. Taxonomy (NCBI): domain Eukaryota; kingdom Metazoa; phylum Chordata; class Aves; order Passeriformes; family Corvidae; genus Corvus; species Corvus brachyrhynchos. Next base: position 6,595,673 of record NW_008238355.1, read on the forward strand.
GACAACGACAACCAGCCCATGCATTAGCTAATCTCTTGCAGTTGTACTCTTTCCAAAGGATAATGAAAACAAAAATACAGTTTGAAGTCAGACGGTCCATCATAGCAAATGATCAAATGAAACATGAAATCTTTTTAGTGCAAAATAATAATACAAAATTATATTTGGAAGCACTTTGTTTTAAGCACAGCTAAACACAGCTGTAACCTGATAACATCTTTTTTCTTACATATAGATTTAGTACTTTTACAATAAAGTATTACATTTCAATCACTGACCAGCTCAGCTGTCACCTATCAAGTAATATAATCCATCCTTTGCTTTCCATGTCTGTAGCCTTATTTTTATTCTGGCTGATAAAAATGTAACCTGTTGTCTAGAAAATATAAAGAATTTAGACATTACTTATTCAGCAACAAAATCTATCCAATTTCCCAATTTCCTAGTTTGCG
>NW_008238355.1:6596758-6605164 GCF_000691975.1 Corvus brachyrhynchos
ACAACATTTCATTCACATTTCATTTTCATTTCACTTTCAGCTTGAGCTATGAATATTAACAACAATTACTTCTTCCTTCCTCCTGCCTGAAGCATGGATTTATTGTCTAGTAGTCTATGTCATCCCAGTCAATCTCTGAACAATATAGGTACTGTATCTTGTTAATGATGCATCTCCATTCTCTACATCTTATTTCCCCATCTTTTTCCAACAATCGGAGTTCTCTTCGGGTTTGTTTTCATTTTTTAGCATCTATTCCCAACTGCTCTAAACAATAAACAACATAAAAATTACTGTGCAAACACCAAAAATGTATTTAGCAAGTCTAAATAAGTTTAGCTGTGACATATTAATTCAGTTACTGAATAAGCAGCATAACAACTTACATAAATTTACACAGATAGTTCCTCTAAGCAGGTTTATCAGTGATAATAAGCTCCTAAAAATATTAGATTGTCATTTCTAGATGGTCATTTCAAATTGCAATCATCCATGTTCAGACATGCTTATTAATCCAACAGAACCGCATTTTTATAGTTTAGTTTTGTACACAAAAATCTTCATGTTCTTTAAAATGCACACATTCAATCAGATTTAAAGCTCAGCCAAAGCAGGACTGATTAAAGGAATTTTAAAGAACGCACTGTTCATAGTCCTAAACAGTCTCTGTCTCCATACCTGAGACAGAGTTAATAATTACTACAAAATTTCTTCTGTTATATGAAGTAGCATCATGGTCACACACAGAGCATTTGTTCAGTTGGTTGGTTTGCCATGTATGACAGTCTTGGTGTTTTCGACTCATATCAAATGAACCCAAGCTTTCTACGTTATCATGCTGTGACCTGCTGATCTAAAATAAAAAGTACATATCTAATCTGTAGTGTTTGCAAGTGACATCACTGTATATTAGAAATTAATTCCACCAACACATTTGTTTTCACTGATGTTTTATCCCATATTCCTTCTGTTTCCCCTTTATTATAATTATTTTATCATTAAGTAACAGTGGATGCAACTATGATCTTAGAACATCCAATTTCAAGGAACTCACAGTTTTAACTTAGATTGACTCAGAGTAATGAGCAAACACGGTACGGTAGCTCATAAAGAAATATAGATCTATATAATTCTTGTAGTATTTTCAAATTGAAGTATTAGCTTCTTGTTAACATGAAATGGGATACATAGATTCGATTTCCAGTAACATTACTTACTTTCTTCCCTCAACTTGTTTAATTCCTGTATTATATCACTATACACATAGGATAAAAGCTCCTCTTGGGATTTTGTTCCATCCAAATAATCTGAGGAAGAAAAAGGTGTTAATGAGTTCTATGCCAGCTGTCTGTAACAGCAACTGGCAAAGTTTTCAGTATTCCTATAGATGCCATCAGAAGAGATGAAAAAAATTAAAACCAAGAACAGCAACTCCCTTTTTCTTCTTCCCCAAACTCGTTTTACATGTTAAAAACCAATGTCATGGCAAAGTATTCTAGTTAATAATTAATTTACAATTTTTTGTGGTATAAAAGTCTTCATAAGGGTAATGGTAATTATGTGAGGACAGTGGAGCAATGGAATAATTTGGCAAAAATGTTTCTGTGCAGTAGAACATTTCAGATTCCTCAGTTTCAGCCTTTGAGCAAGTCACAGAAGAGCACTGCACTTCTTATTCTTACTGCACAGCAACAAGCAGTGTGCTAACGATGAAGGAGCCACCCTTCCCTCTGGCCCCCACTCCAGAAGCAGGTAGTCCAAGAGCCGTACAGCTTCGAACATCACACAAACTTGTGGCAGTGCCCCAACAGCTGGCCCAGCTTTGACACTTCTCATGCAAAACTGATGACCTAGTGTGGACAGTCAGCACCTAGAGCATCTTCAGCTTATTACAAGACTTAACCAGGACTTCAGTTTTGTTCTGAAGAACTCTGCCAGTCCATCAGCTATCGTCTCAGAAGCTTCCTATTTAGACATACGCACATTATCTTACGAAGTTATCTTGTTAAGGGGACTTAGTTAGTGATCAGAACATTTCTATTTTTTAACTTCCTAATTTTCATTTTTAAATAACAAAACCAAAACCCTGTAGGCTTGAAGTATAAACCAATAGCAAGGTCAAAACCTACTGTCTAAGAGCTACAAAAACATTTGAAGAAGATTTTGTCCCATTTAAAAAAACACCCAATTTAACAAAAGCTGCACAAGTGCCACAGTTATAAATTTTTTAAGTTTAAAATTAAAAATACCATACCAACTTGCATACTTGCATTCTCTTCCAATTCATTTTTATATTTCAGATACATAGGCCACACGTGTCCATCGAAGTATCCCGGTGTATCTGCTGGCTGATAGACTCTGGTCCTACACAAAAATACATACATCTCCCCATGTATGTTTTATATTTTCCCCTAGTGTCAGCTGGTTAAATAACAGCTTTTATCCAAAATAAAAAAGGTAAGGCTGGCTGTATTTTTGCTGGAGCAAAGGAGGCTCCTTTGTTCTAATTCAATCTGCGATATGAGCTTTTGCTGTCTTTTGCTATCTTACCTAGTTCTGCCAATCAAATCACATTTAAGACTAGGTAAAAGTTTGGGGGATTTTAATTATAAAAGGTATTACAGATAAATTAAACTGTATTGACACTATTATCAAAATAAGCTACTTTTTCCTCTTAGGTATACAGATTTCTCAAGCTTTAAATGACTAGTTGTTTAGTCTAGTCTCTTCCATTCAGGACACTAAAGTCTCAGCTGAGTTTACTGAGAAACCAAGAAAGTGGTATCAACCAAAGCCAACTGAATATAGGATTTCTTCACTCAGCTAGCAGATTCTGACTTTGTGTACATATATATTACTCCAATCACACAGTATTGCTCCAAATTTGGAGGCAAGTCAGACACCAGCTCAATAATCTAGATCAGATCCACAGTAAAATTAATGGACAGTCTGAACAAAACTGTACTAAACCCACACATGAACATCATTACTCTAAGAATAATCATCGATTAACTGTATTTAACCAAGAATAAGACTGCTTAGTATTTTTTTAACCATTTCTCATTTTAAACATGGTTTTACTCAAATATGCAATCAGTAATCTAAATAAATTATCAGGACAACAAATTCTCCTTTTAGTGTTTGTAAAGCACTTAATACTTCAATAACCATGTGCTCTAAAATAAAAACCAAATCCAACAAACCTAAAACAAACAAAGAGAGAAGAGATGATCTTAATAGCTTACATTCTGCAAACACTGAAGAAAAGCTAGTACAAAAGAACCGCTTCAGTTTAGGGGCTAGTGACTTTTTTTTAAACAATAAGTCAATAATCTTACCTCCTTCTCCTTTTGCACTCTTCATAAGGAAGGGTCAAAAAATATCTTCTATTCCATAGTTCATTAAGTGGCCTAAGATAATAACATATTTAGTTCCCTCTTCCATTTTAGGGTAGCTTTTAATTTACCAGGTTACATATTACTGCTTACTCATAATTGTAAAGGAGAAAGCCTTCAACAATCAAAATATAAACATTTTTCACATTGTCACATGTATTCTGTGGCTCTTCTGTCACAACACCTGAGCTTGCTGGGCTTTTAATCCAATTGCGAATACTGGTCACCATTTCATCCATATAGAGGGCATCAAGTACTAGATGAAAATAGAAAGTTAAACATCCCTTAAAACCAAAGAATAAAATAAAAAAAAAAAGAACCCTTAAGTACCCCTATGTTAATCAGTAAGAATCAAATAATCTACATACAAATTTAAATGAAGGGGAACAGGATTATCCCCAAGATTTTATCAGTAGTTCTGTGTCTGCAACTGATGATTTCCTGAAACCAAAGTTTGCACCAGTATTGGGGTATTTCTATCGGGTGTAGTCTCTCTGGACTTTATGGCACCTAAAATTGCCTGAATTCACAGCTTTTAACTTCTTGACAGAAACTGCTCTCCGCTTCCACAAAACTTGTAAAAACTTACTAATCCTGCTCTCCGCTTCCACAAAACTTGTAAAAACTTACTAATCCTGAGACCTACACCCTTCTGTCAACTGTCAAAGGTGGGGAGTGGATGCTCAACATTTTTTGCTTTGGGTTTTTATAAGGTTCAGTGGGTGGGCATAGAGAGGGTTAAAGGAGCATGCCATACAAAGCAAAACAGCACAATGTAACACCTGGTTTTGTCTGTAGACACACAAGAATATACTGAGGAAGTACTGAAAGGTAGAAAGAAGGCGGCTTTTGGATACCGTAACAGCAAACACATTTTTAAAGAGCTTTTAAGAGCAGCATTAAATCCAGGTATTTGAATAGGGATGTCCAGTTTATCCCTCCAGTTTCACATTCCATTTACATGAAGTCTGGAAGTTGAGCCAAAGACTGCATAGCTGGTAATCACACGTTTTCAGGTACAACTGAATGGTCTGACCAATCTTCTCAGTAATACCTTTTGTGATCAGAAAGTATCAACAGATATTAGCTACTAACTAAGCAACTGTTTACCAGTAGGTATGACCTGACACAAAACACTGGCCTAAAGTGGACCTGGATCTAGACATCTCTAAGAATAAACTGAACCAGCATTAATCATTAACTTAAAAACAGATGTCCTTTATATGAGAACTGACATGAAATAAAGGTGTCAGGATAGACCCAAGTCTTGACTGATTTAGAAAACTCAGTAGTGACATCCCATGAGTTCACTAGCCAAAGTGAAATAAAAAAGGCCACCATTACATAGGAAGCGATGAGGTTAAGCTTATGCCAGTACTGCAAGCCAAGACTTTTAACTGAACATTACCATTTGCTACCAGGCCAGATACAAGTGAAGAAAAAGAGAAAAAGATTCAAAAGAGAAAAGGAAAGGTCAAGCATTAGCTTGAGGTATTTAGTAGTTAGGCGAGTTTTCTTATGTATCTCAGTGAACTGAAAGAAACTGAGCAAAGGATTGCTCTGAACCACTTGTTTACTGCCTTGCTCAGAAGGGAAGAGAGCAAGGGGATGGGGTAGAAGAAGTGTTGAAGCTCAGCACAACAATTTCAGTACAATGTTCAAAAACAGTGCATCAGAGTTACTGACCATCATACAGCTTAAATCCACGTTCATCTGTTTCTACTTCAGACTCTGGCTGAAGGGGAAAAAAATTTAATTTTTTCAAGGTTGCTTTTATGACCATGCTGAGAGATACATATTCTTTGGTTATAAACGTAAGGGTTATACAACTTTGTATCAAATTAATTAAATTTATCTTCAACATTAAACTGATGTAAACAACTGTTAAAACATGCCACAAAAACTTTATTTAATCTAGAACAACAAACACTCCATGTGACTTAAGTTCATTATAGCTTTACCTAAGAAATAAGAGCTCCTTCACCCTCCTTAACAAACACCCCCAACATCAACACATGTTTTGACTTGGGAGACAAAGAACTATTTATTGCTGTATGGGTGTAGGCTTAAGACAGTATCATTAAACTCATTAGCACAAAGGATCTTGAAAAATGCATCCATCATACACCCATTCCTTATTTTAAAAGGGTTTAAAAGGGTGGCAAAGAAGACAGTAAATTTCTTTTTGCTGAGTATATTCAGTGGTTTGGCCACTTAAATTTCAATTACTCCAGTGGTCATTTCATAGTTCTTATGAAATTAACAATATTTTAAGCAGCACCAATTTTAAAAGTTCATCAATAGGAAAACTGAAAAAAGACTTGAAATCTACTCAGGCCTACTTTTACCTATCAGGTTTTTCCATTAAAACTGTTACCTTAAAGAAGTCATCTTGAGAGATTATATCACAGTTGGGAAGCATATTCTTAAGTTTTTCTGCTAGTGTTGTTTTCCCTCCATTTGTTACACTGTTAGAAAACATTGTAAAAAGTTCACCAAGGCAAAAACTAATCTTTTAAACATATGTACATGCTCACACATACATTTCCATATAGTTATATGCAAAGAAACAATAAAACTCCCCCCCAAATTTTAGTCACATCAAATACTTTCTACCTCTAGAAATTTGCTGGCACATTCCAACAGTTTTCAACAATCAGTACAGCAGATTAAGCAATGCCAAGAAAGATGCTAGAGATACCTGCTCCTGGGGTCTCCAACAGACATAGAACAATTTCTTAAGAGTTACAAGCTATAAAATTATACAATTATATGTTGCATTTGTAACCCAGTTTCCAAAAAATATGTATTCAGAAATAGAAATTATATCACTTCATTCTAAGAAGAAGACTAGTCTTAAGCTGCAGAGGAAATTTAATTTTGTATAACTTACCCTCCAAGGCCAATAACCAGTACTTTCATAGCTTGTTTTCCCCTCAGTTCTTCCTTTTTACTGTCAAAAACAATAGCCAGTGAAAAATCTTAATCCAGCAACAAGAAATGAACCATTGCATTAAGAAATACCAATTATAAAGATGATTTATTTTCTCTCCTGTTGTCCATAATTTTTCTTTTTGCAAAGGTACAGTCAGAACCTCAGCTGCTTGTTCTAATGCTAACAAAAAAACTGCAATATATATGCCCCATCATAAATTCCAATGTACTTTATTTTTGACAGTATTTTAATCATTTGAAAGGAACTCTGAGAGATTCAGTTCTAACGATATTAATACACAAGTTCCTAAAGAAAAGCACAATCACTAGCTCAAGCATTAACAATATAAAATAGACTAGGTAAACAGAAGCTGTGGTGGCAAAACAAACAAAATCATTAAGAAAGAAACAAGTGGCATGCTAAGGAGAAAGATGTTTTAAAATTTCATGAAAACTTGTAACCAAGAGTACGTTCAAAAACTGTTTTATGGCCCTGGTCTTGGCAGCGGAATATTCACTGTGTAATTCACCACTCCCTTTCTGAGGGCATTAACAGCACAGACCATACAAATCCTCCTCCTCTGCTCCACCAACATTAATTAATCTGGAAGCATTAGAACTACTGTAAGGGCAGTTTAAGCCATCCTAGCTGACTTAGTACTGAGGACTAGGTAGCACTTGATTTGCTTCAGAAAAGATCGAAGAGTAAACTCTAAAGGTTAATTTGTCCACCATATCCCTGTTGCTGCCACCATATCCCACCAACCCTAAGTACTTGAACACCTTCAGTAGTCAGAACTGCCAGGAAACACACTTCTGTCTTGCCCCAGCTCCTTCCCCTGAACTTTCTTCTGGAACAGGTGTTTGCAGAGTACATAGTGAACCATCCTGGAAAAATATTGCAGCTGAAAAACTGTTCTGCAAAGACAGAGGGGAAACAATGTTTGGTTTCAGCTGAACAAGCTCCCTCCAGTTCACTGTCTGGTTACCCGTGCCTGCAAAGGTCTGATGTAGCAGGACAGGTTGTAATAAGGCTGCTTCTGTTGGCAGCAGCCCTGATCTAGTTTTTTAAGCCAGTTTGTTTGTCAAACATCGTTTTCCATGAGCACACATCAATTTATAACTATTTAACCACATGCAAACACCTTTTTTTTCACCTGCTCCGTCCTCCTAGGTCACCCTTATGGAGGGGTAAGGCCTATGACACCTAAGACCTGAAAGGACTGAGCAGGCAAAACTCGCCCTGCCTCCAACAAACATGCATCTGTACTATACTTATAGGAAGAACAGACTTACAGGGCATCAGTATGAAAGCAAAACCACACCGTTTCTGTGAAAGTAAGCTTTAGACACATGTGGAGTCTCAAATAATAATATCATTTTGCATTTAGTGCCATGACTGGAAGTTCAGTTGTTTCACAGGTCTGTAATATGATCTTTGCATACTTTCCAATGCATGGTTATGTTAAAAAAAAAAAAAAAACCAAAAAACAAACCAACAGCAACAAAAGACATACCAACTAGCTCAAGTCATCACCCATATGATAGCCATCGCTTTCTAGTGGTGCTGCTTATCTACAGTAGTCAGCATTCGCGAGTTTTTTAAGTTAGTACACATTAGTTTTCTAAGAAAATTAAAACTTGCAAGTTCAATGATGCATTGCATGCTTATAGTACTGGTATCAACGCGGAGAGCAGACAGATGATCTGTTCTTAGGAAGTGATGATACTCAGGCTACTTAAAATAAGAAAAAGCTCTTTTCCAAAAATCATTAGTAAGGTTTGTGCTGCAGAGGATTACCCTTTGTCCCACAAAAGATGTTATGCAACAAACCGGGCAAACACGTTCAGCTTTGGATTTTAATATTATGTCACTGTCTATATGAAAATTACTCCCAGTCTACGGCAAAAAACAGCATTATAAAAAACCACACCAACTCTTCTGCCCCGCTGAGTAATGTTTAAAGCAAATTTCAAAAGCAAATTTGCCATAAATGCTTCAACACAGAAATCCTAAACCATCTTGGGTCAATTTGGCTCTTTAAACAGAGCACAAACCCATGACACCGCTAGCACA
>NW_008238355.1:6606397-6637694 GCF_000691975.1 Corvus brachyrhynchos
CGTAGCCTGAAACGCACAGGAAACCGTTCACCCTTTTAAGAAACAACACTGAAATACTCTGAGGTTTGCCTCGTGATTGCACGGATTAGCAATGTATTAACGCATAAAAATTAGTTTTATAGTATAGTCGCGTGCAACATTCTTCATCTTCAAGGATGGCATCTACTGTTTTCCCTTATAGGACTCCTGACAGCCAAACTCTTTGTGCTCTTTGAAATTCAGGCGTCAATGTGCACATCGCCCTTTCTAGTGCATTTAGTCATCGATGTGTACGGTTTTGCTCCTGTGGTTTTTTTCAGAAAAATTTACTGCAAAGCTGATTTTTAAAAGAAATTAGTAGCAACCAGTTAATAGTTTTTTCGAAAAATATATTGAGAAGCCATTGGAAGTTGCACAGTTTTAAATCTTAGAATAGAAGTGGCATCTTTCAGGTAAATATACATTCTTCTGTAAAAAATTTAACCATTAGCTTTAGAGCTTTGCGTTCTTTAAAGTAAAGAATTGATCTGGAAAATTTAATGGCTATTTATCATGTTTGTGTGTCATCTCTCAGTGTAATAATTTAAATTGTTACTTAAAAATTAAAAATTCACTGTGATTCTAATTAAATAGGTAAGACTAGTTGGTGTCTCCCAAAACAGGATTATCTGATCCCTAAATACATCTGAATTTCAATTTTCTTTTGCACTTGGAATACTATTTGAAATGCTGATGTAAAAAAATAATTAAATTCATAACCTAATTGAGTATTTTAACTAGACAGCTTACAAAACAAGCTTTTAATTTGAAGTCAAGTAAGTGTAGAAGTTTGGACCATTTAAACCATCAGTCTCAACCTGCCTGCAGAAGCAAAAGCTCTCTGGATGTAGTTCCATCCTCAGAAGTTCCTCTGCCCTGCAGTTTGCTCAGCTTCTTTGAAAACAGCTTACTTTAAATGAAAAAGACAGTAATAAAAGCAGTGCTGTTGTGGAGCCTTATTGAAATAATCAGTACTGGGGAAATCTGCAGGCTTCTGAAAGGATGTGGTGTTTCACAGCTAAATATATGCGTGAAGAGTGGGATTTTCCCATGAAGTTGATAACTCAGTTTTCTGTTTTTCAATAAGATGAGTTAAATTTAATGTAAGATTCTTAAGGAGTTAAAGACTTGCCCTGCCTAACTTGCAGGAGCTCTCAGATTGACTCAGACAAGTTCCGTCTAATACTAGGTGTCTCTCCCTAGTTTGATGGAGTCCAGTTTGCGGTGTGCTTGATCTGATAAAATGCGGACTGTTATCAAAAGGACAGCTTCCCTACCCCCACCATCCCTTTCCGTTCCGTTCAGTTACGTGACAAGCTGGTGGTGCTCTGACTTTTTTATGTAAGGTTATTTTTATGTCTAGTGAACTTGCTGAGCTGGTTTACCAGCAGGAGTGCTTGACACAGCAAAAGGAAATTTGTAGGAGAAGGAAGACAAAGAAAACAAGATTGTCTTGCTGATGACTTTCAGAGCTGATTAAGGGTAATAGAATTATTTTTTCCAAATTCCTAATTTTTGAAGAGAGAAAATTTTATGGCATCTGTTGTGTCAGCTTTTTCGAAGTAATTTTCTGAAAGAGATTGTCTTCTAGCATACTTCAAAATATCTCTGTAGTTGCATGTCTGACTGACTTCTGTATGATAACAGTTATGCCTTTGATACTTCAATTGAATTTCTTAGGGTTATAGATAGTTATTTAAAGACATAAATATAGGAACTGCATGTGGTGAAATAGTTTTTACAGCAGTGGAAGGCTGTCTCTTTTGGTGGCATTTAGACTGCATTTGCTAGAATGTCTTGGTGCCTTTGGTCAAGCTGTGTTAATTTTTCTTCACTGATCATTATTAGGTATCAAGTCTATAAGCTCTGTCAGGAATAGCAAGCCTGCTTGCATTGCTGGTGGATCACTACAGTTCAGGACAAAGAGAAGAGAAAACAAGACATTGGTTGCTGTAGTCCAATCCTATGTGTTTGGGAAATAAGAAGTGCAGATTGGACAGAGAAGGAAGGAAATATTTTGATGGTGGGGAAGTGAAAATACATCTTGAAATAAATATCCTTTTTAAAGCAGTGAGTCTTCACTGCTCAACTCAGGGATTTTGGACATTGCAGTTGGACAGTGCTTTAAAAATGTGGGAAAAAAGATGTGAAGGGGGAAAAACCAACTAGCTGTGGCACTGTCATCTTCTTCAGTACATGAGAGCATTTTTTCTGACAGTTTGCTTTTCTGTAAATCCTGTTGCATGCACAGCACATAAAGATTTCAGTTACAGAGAGATGGTTTTGACATCGACATATGTGAGACAACTGTGTTTGTCAACACTTGAGCTACTGTTTTGGGTGTGTAGTCAGCCCTTGGGTAAGGGGACAAGATTGTTTATAGAGGCTTTATAAGTGTTTTAAGTTCTAGTGTTTTGAGGCTTTTTTTTTTTTTTGAAAGAAGTGTTTTGCTTTCCTCTTGTAACTCTGTATTGTTACTATTTTCTAGCTGTATTTTTTTATTTAGACTCTCTATCAAAAATAAAAGGGAACGGAGTGGATGTTGAAAATAGCAGAAACATACTTTTCTGTCAGCATTATGCAAGAGTAGGGTTTCCCCTCCATCTTTTAAGAAATGTATTGTTGTCTCAAACTACATTATTCTTTGCAGAGTTCATATCATGTTGGATATTAATGCTATTTACAAAAGTTACTTATTAAGTCCTTTGAATTTGACGATTAATGGCTTCTGCTTAGTTGTCTGCTAGTTAAGCACTCTCTCCTTGAAGAGTGCTAAGTGATGACATCTTTTTGATTAGAGCCTTATATAGTGTGCAGCAAAAGCTTTTCAGGAGATGAAAAGGGTATATTGATATTTTTAAAAAGCCTTACTTATTTTCATGTTCACCAGATGCAGTAAGGTTTGTTGATCCTGGCCTAGAGTTGACACAACATTTATGTTTTATAGAGAAAGACCAGTCTTTGTACCAAGGAAATTAATTGCACCATTTTAAATTGCACCATTTGAGAGGGAGGCCGGAGGAAACATAAGGATGTAGCATAAAGGGTTGCTACCTCAAAGCAGGTTTGTTGACTTTGCTCCCACTAGTAGCCGTCAGAGTTAAAAGTAGGATTCTGGACATAAATATTTAGTTTGAATCACAAACAAGTTCACCTCAATTCTAAGGTAAAGTAGGAGCTGTGACAGCATTCACAGGAGCAGAACACTTGCATTGAGTCACATGCCTAAGGCCTTGGCAGTAGGCTTAAATTTGATGTAAGTGGTGGTGGTTTGGATTTCTTCTGTACTTACAGAAAGGTTTCTGTCAGCTAGGAAGATGTGAGCATGTGAATGTGGGGAGTTACACTGTAGTCATCAGGTCTGAGGGGAGAAAAACATCAGAGAAACAATTAAACAGTTCCCAGTCTGCTTTCAGTATGAATTATAAACTTTCATTTCTGACCTCAAACCCTCTCATTACTGCAAGTTGCTGGGACCTCAGACAAGCTTTCTACAAGTGAAGGCATGCTGGTATTCACAAAAAAAAGTCAATAAGAAATAGAAGATTTCAGCATCAAGCTGTGCCAGTGACATTGTGTTCACTTATATCTTCTGTGAGAACATTTTTACTTCTGATTTTCTGTAAGGAAATGACGCTTGTTCCTTCCATTCCAGATACTGGTTAGTGCAGTCCATGATTGTTCCTGGATACCCCAGTTTGTCATCTATGCTGGCACCAGTCTGTACTTTGCATTCTTTTTAATGTGTTCCTAAACAAATTACTAGGCTTGCTTGCTTGTTTGTTTAATAGAGTCTTCCCCCCTCCCCCCCAACATGTATTCTCTGTGTTCACTTCCCCTTTCTAGTAAGCATTACTTAGAAGTTGAAGATGGTTCTCTAAACACTGGAGACTCCACCTTTTTTTGTCTCAGTTGTCGCAATCCTTAAATGCTATGTTGAACTCTGCTGGGTCTGTGAGCAGAATGCCAAAGTACAAACTATACTCCTGTAAAAAGTATTTCTAATACTTCTATACCTGTTTGGAGGCCTGTGTGCAAAGCACCTCGTTTTCTAATTCCCAGTGCTACGGGCTTGGGACAGAGTGGCTGGGGGGGGTGCTGGGGGGGGGGCGGGGGGGGGGGGGGGGAGGTGCCCCCCCCCCGTCCTTCCCTCCTCATTCCCAGTCCAAAGGTGCTGCTGTAGAGCCCCAGGTAACTCCTGGTGCTGCCCCAGGTGAGCTGCACCTGCCCCAAACAGGAGGGGCGGGCATATGCCCGTCACAAAAAGGGGGTGCTGTTGACAGCTAACTGAACATGACCCAGCCCAGGTAGCCAAGAAGGCCAGTGGCATCCTGGTCTGCATGAAAAGTAGTGTAGCCAGCAGACAGTGACTGTCCCCCTGTACTGGGTACTGGTGAGGCTGCACCTCAAGTCTTATGTCCAGTTCTGGGCCCCTCGCTACAAAAAAGACATTGAGGTGCTGGAGAGAGTCCAGAGAAGGGCAACAGAGCTGGTGAAGGCTCTAGAGAGTAGTTGGTATGAGGAGTAGCTGAGGCAGCTGGGGATGTTTAGCCTGGAGAAAAGGAGGCTTAGGGAGATCTTACGGCTTTGTACAACTATCTGAAAGGAGCTTGTAGCAAGTTGGGTGCTTGTTTCTTGTCCCAAGTGACAAGTGATAGGACAAGAGAAAATGGCCTCAAGTTGTGCCAGGGAAGTTTAGGTTGGCTATTATGGAAAATTGCTTCACTGAGGGTGTTTGTCAGGTATTGGAACAGGCTTTCCAGGGAAAGGAATGAGTCCCTGCAGGTATGTAAAGGGACATGTGGATGTGGCACTTAGGGACACAGTTCAGTGGATTGGCAGTGGTACGTTAATGGTTGGGCTTGATGATCTCAGAGATGTTTTGCAACCTAAGTGATTCTGTGAGAAACCAGGAAAAAAGTTTCAGTTTGGCCATAATGTCCTACTAATAAAATTGCACATCTCCTCAGAAACATGGAGATCATAAGATAAACATGTTTTCTCTTACTAAAACAAACTGCAAGTGTATCACAGATACACTTGCATCTAATCTGCATCTTACCTTTGGTATTTCCCCCTTGGCCAAAAGGTTGTGACTTAATGTGCTGGTATACATTACCAGATCATGTAATTCCTTTGTAGGTTCTTAGGCCAACACTGAGAAAACAAAGACTGCTCCATTACTACCACACTTTTTCTGTAAGATGCCTTTCACTTCCTTGAAAGAAGTTAATCTGAATATATATCAAAATTCCTATTCCCAGTTATAAATGTTCTGGAAGGAGATCAAAACTAGCATATGCCCTGGAGCATGCAAGCTGTCCTTCTTCTTGCCCACATAGCGTATCCTTTGCATATTTTCTCCTTTTGGGCCATCTGTTACAGGTAGGGGTTCAAATTAGTTGTTTTCAATCAAGTTGGTGCTAGAGTACCTGATTCTGAACTGTTTCTGTGCAGCATTATGGGAGCAAAGAGAAAGATGGCTGATGACAACCCAGGATTAGCTTGAACCCTTGAAGACATTGATAGACTTGCAGTTTTTTAACTAACTGTTGATTACCATAGTCTGTTCTGATTTTCTACAGCATAGAGATTATCCTTCTCTGTACTGTAGGCACTGACAGTGCTTTGTGACACACAGTGAGTCGGTTCATCTTAAGTTAGTTATTCTGATTTTTATGGTAGTCTTGAGCTGCTTAGTCTTAATAGCAGTAATGAAAAGATGCTGCATCAGGATTAATATCTGATTTGTAGCATCTTGCTTGAGTCAATGAGATGTGATTATGGTTCTCTATGGCAGATGCTAACAAAAGACTCCTGTCAGTGGGGCCAACCCTTGGTAGCTCCTGTGAACACTGACTTACTGCCATCATTATTTTGTTTACAATATGCATATTTTGAACCAAGGACTGTGTTAGGGTGTTTTTTCGTTTGAGGAAGTAATATTAATTGACCGCTAATGAAATTGCATTTTCTCCCCGTTGGTGCTGAAATTTCAGCCTAACACAAATACCTGAGTAGGTAGTGCCATGCAGTTACAGGTTGTTTTTTTGGGTTTTTTCTTTTTTAGAATTTCATTGGGGGGGGTTGAAAGCAAGTGAGAGAAAGTGGAGAATGTTTTGGTAATAGTGAGGATTTTAATGCTAATGGCTGTGGTAGTTTAGAGAAGCTGGAGTGAAAGAGCAGAAAGGAAGTAGGGAAAAAAAGTCACTGTGAGAGAAACAGTAGCTCCTTGTTGCTGTACTCCTTACTTAGAACTTCTTTGGAAGCAATCATCTGTTAATGGTACTGCAATTGATGAAAAATAAATCTCGAAGTTGTAAGAAGAAAACAAAAATCTTACAGTCTTTTTAGAAAATGGTGGTTTTATCTTTTTATTATTAGCATTATGAAGCACAGCAGCTATCTCTCTTCAGTTCAGTGCCTATCGGAAGCTGCATTTTTAAGCTTTTGCTACTGTTCAGTTTCTCCATTTCCTTGCTTTTATGTGCTTAGTGGGGAAAGGATCATCTTAGAATTATGAGTTGCATGTTTCCCTCCCTCAAAAAAGCTGGAGAGGTTTATAGGTAAGTTATTCAAAATAAATTAAAGGTTGTGGGGTCAGTCCAACCTGACAAAGTCATTAGTTTTGTGTTGCTGGTTACAGAGAATGGTTAGTTTGACTCCTTTACCATGTTGTGTTTCTGCAGGAGGGTTTGACAAGTTGTGTGACTTGGGAGGTTTGTATGCTAAGAGTAATTGTATCTGTTAAGTATGTATAATAAGTTAGCTTTTTTATTTGTCAGGTAGTTGTTTTGCAGATGTTTAATGCAAATTCCGCAAGAAGGGAGAAGACAGTCTTATGACTAAAGTGTGGGATTTTTGAGACTGAAGTATTACTGGTTAACGTCTCAAATTTGCAAAAGCAGAGTGTGCTTTGCTGATGATGTGCAAGATAACAGCCCAAGTGGAGAGCGTGTGAGCACCAGAGGATGACCACAACAAGCCAGCCTGTGTTTAGCAAGAAGCTGGGGTTTGAGCCAGATAAGAAAAGAGGCCTATAAGAAGTGTTTTCTCATGTCTTCCCTTACTCAACTGGCTCAGGTGTGAAAGCTCCCCTCCGCGGGGAAGGTGGTGGGACGTTCACACTAAGCCTGAAGGTATTCATCCCTTCTGGTGGGGTATAACTTGCTCAACTATGCTGACTTGAGAGGCAACTATCATGTCTTAGAATGTGCCATAAACCATCCAAAACCCCAACCCCAGACCAATTTCTGAGGCCTTCCACCAGAGGACTGCAGGTGATCCACAGTGGTATATCAGTGAGTGTTAATTTCCCCCTGCCCCTGCACCCTGCTACTCCCTAGGAGGTACCTAGGTATTCCCACCTGAGCATATGTTAATACATTTAACTTCATGCTTCATGGGTTTTTCACTATGGATCGAGGTTGGGACCATCATTTTGACTGTGATTGTCAAAGTTGCAACAGTCTTGTCACTGGGTCAATGGGTGGTGATATCTTTCTACTCTTATCCTTCCTTTCTTTCTTCTCCTAACTACTTCTTCTTAAAATATATTGTAAACCAGACAAAAAAATTCCAGTCAATGCCTTAGTAAGTGCCCTGTGTCTGGTTAAGTTAAAGTTGGCTAAGTTATTGTTTGTGAGGTGCCTTAGTTTGTCTGGATTTTGCTTTAAAATTTGCCAAGTACCTAATTCTACCTTAATGTTCTAAAAGTGTGCAATTAAGAGTTTGTTATTGAAGATTTTTGTTGTTTCTCTGTGCTAAATGAATCAAACAACCTTCCCTAAACCCACCAAGCAGGGCATAACAGGATTGAAAAGAAGAACCCTTTAAATCCCTGTGCTTAGAAAAAGGCCTGTTGTGGGACTTATCACTGCCCTGTGCCTCCATGTACTTTGCTTTTGAAAGGGATACTCCTCTCATTAAGAATGAACTAATTTATGTGTGCCCGGTGCCTTGAAATCTTAAAAAGGTACATATGTGTTCTGTATTCTCATTACTTTGTCCTCTAAAAGCATGTGGTGGGCAGGTGCAGTCAGTCAACTTTCATAAATTCAAATGAGTGCTAATTACTGGTCCACCATCCCACAGGAATCTAGAAACATGTAGTAGTAAGTGGGGGCAGAGGAAGACTTCGGGTGCTTTCTATCTTTTTGCATATTCCAAAGCAAGCTCTAAGTCTGTCTGCACGCCTAGAGATAGGTACTGCTAGATAAAAGTATTTCCAGTGATTACAGATACCCATGCACCTAATAAAATATGATTTCTCTGTGTCTGCAGAACTGGGATTCAAGTCTAATGTCCACTTTGTGTGCTAACATTTTTTTATTTTAATCTCCTAGACTGAATTTTTGTGTTAGAATTTGGTACAAAAAAATCTATTACAAATGCTAAAGTCCCCTTGTTCTAAGATCTTAAATGCAGCAAAGTAAACAGCCTTAATGTCTCTTTATAAAAAAATTTTTTAAAGATTGGTGCCACTAATGGGTAGTGTTTAACTTCAATATAAAGTACTGTGAAATTAACATTAACCAGACCTGTAGTTCTATACATGCAAATTTGTACTTTGTATTTCATCACAGGAGAATGTTTTAGCATGTGTTGGTCTGTGACATGACAGTTGGACGTTTGGGGAAGTAACTCTGTTTGAGGCTTATAGAATTAAAAAAAACCCCCACAAACGAACAATGAATTGCCTTTTGTTTAAACAGTGTGTCAGCTGTACTGTAATCAGCTGACACACTGTATCAGTGTTTCCAGTCTTCTTTGTCTCCACAGGTGTGATAACTTTAGAAAATCTGTTGGCACATATGTGGTGCGTTATTACGAAAGACATGCAACACACAAATGCGTATTTCCTCCTTTTCCCTGTCTTCTGCCATCTTCTCATTTCCCCTTTTAATATTTCTTATTCTTCCCTTTTGTTGTCCGTTTCTTCCCCTTACTTAAATTAAATGCTGAAAATTGGTGGATGATGGTTGTAGTCTCCATAGTTGTCAGTGTGCAGTTTTGTGTTGTGTTTTTGTGTCTTCTGTGGGAGAAAGCCAAGGAGAAGGGGCAGTACTCCTCTCTTCCATCCTGTTTTGTCATCTCTCATTCTTTTTTGTTTTCTTTTTTTCTTCATTTGTTTTTCATTGTTGTGGCTTGACTTCTCCCCAGCTGCAGTTCACATGCTTCATGCTGAAGCACTTTGGTCCAGGATGCATTACTGTCTACTGTCTTTGTTCATCACTTCTATATAGGTAGTAAACATAACTCAGGTTTCATTCTTTTTAGCAGTTGCCACAGTTGGAAGTATTTAGTTTCTGGGGTGAAGGTTTGAGAAGTTTTGGACCTTTTGTGTCTAGGAGATGGGTGCTGTGTGAGAAAGAACCAACCAATAAAGCCAAATTGAACTTCTGTTGTGTTACTAAAAATTAAGTACTGTGAGGAGCAGTTACAGATTATAAAAAAAAGATATGTACATTATCTGTATGCACTTGACAATGTGTTTATACAGATTCATTTTATGTTTATAGTTTTACATACACTTAGTCACACAAAAGCCTGAGAATAGAGGGCTACGGAAATGTTTTGCTTAGTAGTTACGCCTTTACAAGTATGCCTTGGCATTGCTCTTGCTAGGGAATATCCAGAGGCACTTGAAAATACAATTTAAGAACCACCCCAAGGGGTTCTGCAAAATGGCAGTTGGGTACCATCCTCCTTTCTCAAGGTCGTCAGCATATTCACCTTCAGAATGTTATTTTTAAAGCTCTTAAGTTAACTTCCTAAACTGATCACTGTTGTGAGTAGGATTTTAGATACTGGGGTAATAAAGACTACATCTAGCAAAAAAAAGGAGACAAAAACAATTCTAGAGATGATGGTTCTTAATAAAAAAGGTAAAGGCTTTTTCTTGAAACCTACTCTGTCTGTACTTGCTTAGCTCCATTTAATAAACTATGCAAAACATTGCATGTGTACACTTTATTGTACAGTACAGCCTTTGGCAGTAGGTTCATCAGTTTCTCTGAGTACACAAAATAGCCTGGACCTATTGTCCTGATGGATCAGACACTGCTTCAGTCACAAGATAATCTGTATAAACATATATAGTGTAAGAACCTGTGTGTAACCTACACCTCCAAGTTCAACACATTTAAAAGTAAATAAACCTACATGCTTAAGACTTAAGATAGCTAAAAGTAAACAATACAGAACAGTCTGCATAATTTATTTCTCCATTGAGTCCAATGGACTCCAGCAGTTAGCTAATTATATAATATACATGTTTCTTCTGTACTTGTACATTCTGTTCATGGTATTGAAATGTACTTTTTGAATTTTTTTAAAAACATTTGTCGGGAAGCTTCTTTTGCAGTTTATGCAATTAAATTTGTACCTCTCTGCATTAAGGTTATCTTTTCTTGGCTTGAATGCTGCTGACAGTCTCTTCCAAATTGGCCTTTTAAAATAAATGTTTCCCATTTACTGGAATTGCACACCCTATAGCTTATTTTAAGCATCTAAATAGAACAGCACATCAGTACATTAAATAGGACTGCGTGACCATTTGTCATTTTTCTTTAATGAGTTCTGTGCTACTGCATTATTTTCCTAATAATGACTGCAAGTAAGTATAAGAACATGTTGCTGACATTGGTCATTGGTTTGTTTCTTTCTTCTTTCTTTGTCATGTGACAGATTTGATGTTCGTAATACTAGTATGTACAGCATGTATGAGTGTGTGAGGGTATATATGAATGAAACTACACTTTTCCTCAGAAATCAATGACAACACTTTTGTTGCACAGTGAGCTATAAAAGAGCATGTTAGGTGTGCAGAAGAGGGTACTTACATGTAACTGATCAGTCCAGTTTCCTTCATAACCCATGTTCCTGGATTTTTTAACTCAGGCTGCTGAGCCTTTTCATCATGATTTTCTTTGATAGAAGTGTAGCACAAATTCATTCAGCAACTGGCATTAAGCTTGAAGGAAAGGAATGTATTTGGATTTAAGGGCTGCATTTAAAGGCATGATACTGGTACTGATTTTTTTTTTAATTGGGGTTTTTCTGGGTTTTTTTTTTAGGGCAGGTGAAAGTATTCAGGGCCCTGTATACATTTGAGCCCAGAACGGTAAGTACATCTAGACTTCAGTGGTTTGAGAATCTTAGTTTTAGCCTTGTCTATAATATTTCTTTAGTTCTGCTAGTACTGGCATGTTAGACTTAACTGTACCAAAATTTTAATGATAAAACTTGTTGATGGATAGTCATTCTTAATGTGAATAAAACTGTCTGATTCATCATCAGTCTCTTTTAAGAACAGCTCTTTTTAAAAGTAGCATGCTTTCTTCTGTAGTATCAGTTACCAACAATCAAAGATCAGAAATGTTAAATAATTTGTTTTTTCTTCCAAAGGCAACAATGATAGTTGAGACTAAGAGATCTGGTGAACTGGGACCAACCAAAAAGGGGATGAAGTTAACAAACAAAAGATGTATTTCACTGCTTCTGTTGCACAGCTCTTCATTGGAAAGGCCACAGTCTTTGTGTTGTTAGGAAAGTTACAGATCCAGAAACTTAGCTGTAAGCAAGCCAAGCTAGAGACTGTCAGGCTGTTGTGTAGGTGATAGAGAAATTGAGTCATCATTGTTTTGAATGAAGAGGTGAATGTATTCTGACTTATCCAGGTATTTGTTTTTCTTGCATACACATATTAAGCTACTATTTACTCTTCTTAATTTTTTTTTAAAGCCAGATGAACTGTACTTTGAAGAAGGAGATATCATTTACATCTCTGACATGGTGAGTCTAAGGCATCCCACACAGACTGAATACTTCTGAGATGCAAATTATCCCATCTAAAATATTTTCCCTTTTCTCTGCAGAGTGATACAAATTGGTGGAAAGGAACTTGCAAAGGGAGAACTGGACTAATTCCAAGCAACTATGGTAAAGTCTAGAATATTTTTATTTGGTAAGATCATTCGCAATCAAAGGAAATAGCTGTCTTTTCAAAATCAGATCACAGTATTGGTACTTAACAGTACTCTACCATGTGTTTCAGAATACATCCATCTGCAGTATCAGTTACCACTGTACATCAGCAGTGGACAGGTTGTCTTGTGTTTTTATAACCTAGAGGCAGCTTGAGTTTGCTGAGTGTTCATGTTTCTGGTTATGCAGGTAACAGATACTGAGATACTCTCAGTTTTGAGGGGCAGAACACTTGTATCTGAAGGATGGGGTCTTGTTTGCCTTTTGTTGTTTTTTTAGTGAATATATTCAGCCACAGAAAACATTGGTTTTTTGGGGGATTGCACCGCGTTAAATATCCCATATGTGTCTGGGCTGAATAGAAACTGCTTTTTCAGATTCAACTAAA
This sequence comes from Corvus brachyrhynchos, assembly GCF_000691975.1. NCBI lineage: Eukaryota > Metazoa > Chordata > Aves > Passeriformes > Corvidae > Corvus > Corvus brachyrhynchos. The sequence continues at coordinate 6,618,792 of NW_008238355.1, forward strand.
ATCACTTTTAAAAGCAACGAATACACAATTCTTCCAAGTCCTGCCAGGAATTGTAGGCAGAGTAGCAGTGTCTCATGACAGATTGCATCACAGTTGCCAATATGACCGAAGTAGCTTCCTGTTGTCCCATCTGCAGTAGGAAACATTACGGTAGCAATGCTGTTTTCCCTGCCCTGTAGTTAGTAGAAATACATTAATAGAAATCTATGGCGTAGTCATTGAGACTACCATGGCATCAAATTTCACTTTAGTTTGTGATTTCCAAACTGATTCTACTCATGCTATCTGCCAGAGATCAGAGGTCATGCACTGTTAATATGCAAGACTAGTTGATACATGCAACATATCTGCATTCAAATTTCTTTTGAATATTGAAGTGTGTTATATTTAAAATAACCCAAACAACCTGTTAATTCATGTTCCCACTGAGATTATCTGTAAAGCTTCAATTTTAGACCAGGGTAGGGGTGGTGTCTCTGCACATTTGCAAAATTTGCATGCATAAGCAGAACAGAAGCTTTTGCAGACCGTAAGAACAGAGTACTAGGATCATGTCTTCTGATTTAGGTAGATTGTGCAATTTGATGCTGTTGTTTGAAGTTTTCACAAGCTTTTCTCTGTATTAGCTTCCCATACACAGGAAATCAAAGTGCATCTCATTAGTCTGTCACTCACAAATCTCTTTTCATGTTAGAATCAAATATGTTTTATTTCCACACAGGTGTCAAGTACATGTTTCAGAAGTAGTTAGAATTTACTCTTTCATTTCAGTGGCAGAGCAAGCAGAGTCTATTGATAATCCGCTGCATGAAGCTGCCAAACGAGGTATGTTTGGTGTTTTAGTTGTGTAATGCTAAAGGATTATTTACTTGTTTTCTGCTATAGTAATAATAATAATATATTTAGAATATGTTCTGCCTGTTTTGGTTGTCTTATTTCTTGAGCAAGTTATCTGCTAAGTTTTACAGCTTGGAAAAAGTGAGATACAGCCTGGTAGAATTGCCACTCTGTGTATACACAGAAAAAGTGTGGTACCATCCATTTAACTACATAGGGATATAAAGGTCTTCTGGGAATGGAAGAAAAGACATTTGGTATCACTTGGTATGATTTTTGGTATGGCTGGTTGTTCAATGAATTATAAATGTTGCTGCTAATCACTTTCAGAAAGGACTATTTCCTTTAAAGAACCTTTAATGGTTTTTTAACTTTTCAAAGGAAAAAAAGGTAATCAAAACTGATTTTGTCTTTCAGGCAACCTAAGCTGGTTGAGAGAGTGTTTGGATAATCGAGTTGGTGTCAATGGCTTAGACAAAGCTGGAAACACAGCTCTGTATTGGGCATGCCATGGAGGACATAAAGGTATCAGAGAATTAATTTGAAATTACTGTTCTCTGGTTTTCTTGATATGCTTGTTAGGCTGACTGATAAAATTGCAGCACTAAATAATGAAGCTGGGTTTTTTTCAATGTTACTCTATTTTTTTGTAAATAAAAATCAGGCTAGAAGGGAGGTTCAGCTCCATCAAATGCTGTGTTTTGGTTTTGCTGTTGAAGCAGGCATGCTAATTAGCGTAACTTATAAGCAGAGTGGAAGAAGGACAGATCAAAAAGAACTCTGGTATTATTTTGGGTATTGTATGCAGTAGCATGTTTTGTGACTAATGGTTGGTTGCCCAATGCAGTCTGACTTACAGATTTTCATTAGCTGATTTGATTGGTCTTTCATTGAATCTTAACTACAACGAATGCAAAAAAAAGCATATATGTTTCCACTACATTTTTCTCTTAACATCTCTCCCTGTTTTCTGCAGATGTAGTAGATGTTCTGCTTACCCAGGCAAACTTGGAGTTAAACCAACAGGTAGGTTAAACCAATAGACGCTTACAGTAGAGGCGTGGTGTTACTCACCCGTGGTAGAAGCTGAAAGTTTTTTTGCTGCATTTTAATCCTGTTGCTTTTCCCTCTAACTCCACAGAACAAATTGGGAGACACAGCTTTGCATGCTGCTGCATGGAAAGGTTATGCAGATATTGTAGAGATGCTGCTGGAAAAGGGTAAAGATCTTCACCAAGGTTTCAACAATCTGTGTGCAGACTAGATTCCTGAAGGTTTTTTAATTTATATTTCTTAAGTGTTTCCATATAACTCAGGTACAGTCATTAGCCATCAGTCACCTGCCTGACTTGCAGGAAAAGTCTTGCAGAAAAATCTGGCAGCTGTTTGGAAGGTAGACATCTCACTTGCTCAAGATAATTTCATCCTGCTTTACAGACAAAATTAGGCACTTAAACCCCAGAACAGCAATGACATCTGCTTCTTAAAAAGGAAGAGCAGCCAGCAAGTTCCCTAATCAACTGTAGCTTATGGAAGAGCATCCATAGCTTTTGGTCTGCTTCAGAGCAGTCAGTAGGTCAGATTCCCTTGTCCTTTATTGTTCTACCCACGTTAGTGAAATTCATATCATAATGACATTGGTTGATAAATAACTGGGATAGTGATTCATGATGAAAATTTTCTTCATGAAGGGGCAAGAACAGATCTGAAAAACAATGAGAAGAAACTGGCTTTAGATATGGCAACAAACGCAGCTTGTGCTTCCTTGCTTAAGAAGAAACAGAGTGCAGGTATTTCTGATTTTGTTTGATAATTTTACTTTTGGAGGACACTTAATATTTTAACCAAATACCGATATATTGATAGTCATAAAAACCATTTGGGAATTACATGGGCTAAGAGTTGTGTTTGGAAGGGCTCACTTGAGAGGGTTAGTTTAGAGCTATGATATGAACATGGTTTATCTTATGCAGTGCTGCTGACTCCACACAAAATGCCACCTTGTGTCAGCAAGAGGCAACAGAGTTCAGAATATGTGAAAATGGTAAAGAAAGGGAAGGAAATAGAAGACAGGCCCTTCAGGCAGAATGAAAGCAAGGATGGAAACTATTTTAGAAGTAGCATACCATAAGGGACAGGTTACAAGAATAAAACAGTGTGCTGTCTTGCCGCATATGCTTGTTTGTTCCTCCAAACTTAAGCCAAACAAGCACCAACAGATGATCCTCTTTTTCTTACTGCTAGATTTTTTACTTTATAATTTCTGTGTGTCTCTGAGTGACTTTTCTAAGGAAAGAATGCTTTCAGGTGTTGATCAAAATAGTCTCACTGCCTCCCATTGTGTTCATCTGTCCCAATAGCATAGTGTCCAAGTCCAAAAGAGTTAAAGAAGCTATTTTAAAAAGCTGAAAAAAGACTGAATTGTTCAGTATTGTGTAACTGCTATTACCTATACCTTTCAGGAGGCTGAAGTTAGGGTGGAAACTCTAAGTGAAACAAGAAATTACTTAAAAACACATGCAGAGTTACAGTTGGTTTTGATGGGGTATTGCACTATAGCAATTGCATCATCACAGGACTAGTGAGAACAGAGGAAATGCTAACCTGTAGGAGCCTAGAGGTTATGGTAATTAAAATGGAGGAATAGCTGACTGCAACTTGAGAAGGCCAGGAAGAGCAGTTGCAGGAAAAATATTGTCCTGCTCTTTGGTAGAGGTAAAATCAAAATTTCCCGGAAAACTGGCAAATTATTTCTCCCAATCTTGGTTCTTAAGAAAGCAGTTGTAAAAAATGGCAGAAGTCCTTCTCTGTGTGTGTTTGTGTGTGTACATACATACATATATATGCATACATACATATATGTGTGTATATATATATAATACGTAATTTTTTCCTAAACTTAGTTAATCCCTATTAAAAGCACTTTGTTCATCTTTGCATGTCTATTGTAGGCACCTGGTACAGGTGTTTTCTCTGTTCTGATGTCCCAGTAATTATACTAATGTTCTATTTCCTGGTGCTAAGTAACTAATCTACTTCTTCACTCCCTTTAAATTAATTTTGGTTCAATGACTGACAGATTTTTCATCCTTGGTCACCTCATCTATCACCAGTCTCTGGTAATTTCACACCCTGTCTTTTTTTGCTTGCCTTGATATAACAGCCGATAATCTCAGTTTTTTGGTTTTTTGTCTCAGCCTTGCCTTTTGTAATATCTCTGACACCACTGATCTGTATACTTTCCTTGTATTTTGTATTTTCTTGGTTATTTTCACTAATTTCATTTTTCTGTCTCTTGAGTCTGCATTTAAGTACTTCCAGTGTCTGGAAGTGAAACATTGTTCTTTGTCAGAGATTCAGTTCTGTATAATCAGTCTTCCTCTCCCTTGTTCCTAATTACATATGGCTTCTATCATAGTCCATATCTAAAACTGTTTCATTGGAGGAAGCTTACTTTGTCTCCCTCTCTTTGTTCAGATTTATGTTTCACATGTACAGACAGATATTCAAAATCAGTTGCTGAAGTATATTCTAAAAAATTTAAATTATTAAAATCATGTCATAGAAACAAAAAGGTTGTGTTAATTGTGCTGCTAAACACAGCAGAAGGAGTAGAAGAACTGTAATTTGTACTTTTCTTAAAGTATGGCCCCTTGAGCACAGGGCCCTGCAATTTCTTTTCTTCCCATTCTCCCTTTGCTGCTTCTCCTAAAATAGAGAAACATGATTTTTTTCCCTTAGATTTCTTTTCACAAAACAGTTGAGCAGGTTAGGTTTAAACTTAATCATTTTCTTCTTCCAGAAATCTAGGATAACAATGGTTGTCGCTTTTGTGAATTATGTCAGTCTTGTTGCCTCTGTGCCTGGTATTTTTAGTACTTTGATTTAATTTTGTTTCTTTCCAGGTACAGTCCGAACATTGAGTAATGCAGAGGAATACCTTGATGATGAAGATTCCGATTAGCTTTTTTAACTTGTATGAAAAACTATAACTTGCATTGTCTGTGTCGTTTTCAAAACATATCTTTGCAACTGTAGAAGCATCTCACTTAGAGTATTGCAGTACAGCATATAAATGAGAGGGTGAAATCAGGCTTTGCAAAGGAATAATCTTCACATACCCAGAAGATGTCACATTTTAAATCAGAGTTCCTTTTTGGAATTATCACAGGGGAAGTATGGCACACCTTCATCACTGAATGGGCAGAGGACCATCTTCTAAACTCACAGCTTTCATCTCAGGCCTTCCCAGCAAGTGCCTTGTATCTCTGGAATACTGAAAGGTCCTTCTGGGACAGCAGGACACCACTGCTAACATTTCCCCAAATTTCCCTGGGTGTATGTTCCTTCATGCAGTTAATACTGAGAGTCAGTACTGGCTGACAGGCATAAATGGAGATGCTGCTGTAGAGAGGGACCATTATTTGCCCATATGGAGCCAGCATGACAAGGTTTGATTTTTAATTTTGGTAAAATTTTGACCCTTCCTTCCTCTGTTCCTCTATATAAGGTGCAGAAGAACCTGAGACAACCCGCCTCAGGAAAGCTTTGTCTTCTCTATTGCTGTGGGGCCCAATCCCTGAAATGTTAGCACAGGTGAAATGCTTGCTTAAATAAGGTTTGCTTTGGAAATTCACTTGGACTTTGTGCCCTGATTATTTTGCTTTTTCAAGTATATTATGCTGAAACTATTTGTAGTGAAAGGAAGACAGAATATTTTTCTATTTATCCTGCCTAAAATTTTTAATACTGATCTCTTGCTTTTATTTTTTGAAAGTGCTCTTACGTTTTGTCCTAAATTACCTCAAAGGTTAAGTGTGTTCGATGTAATGAGGGAAGATGTGCATCAAATATACCACAGGTATCTTTAGAAGACATACCTGAAGCTGAATAAACAGTTTTAAAATATATTGCTGCTTCCTGTGAATTAAAGAAAAAGAAAGTAAATTCAGCCGCTTTCAAGCTTCCCTGCAGGGTTAAAAAATAGTACTTCTGATGCCTTAAAGTGGCTACCTGAAAACAGAGGCCAGACAAGAATAAGAGAATAAAAGTAGGTATTTATTTGAAAGGCCTTCAAACATAGACCTTGGGAGTGTAAAGCCTACAAAGGATTCCACCCAGGATGGACGCTGTGTCATGGGTTCTTCACATTTTTATAAGTTTGGTCCATTTGCATATCAGGGTTAATTCTCCAATTACAATTTCAGTTAATGATGTAATTACCCCAAGTTTGCCCCTCCTCTCAAAGGCTTTTATTTTACACGTTTTGGGGCCAGGGACAACAAGGTGTCCTTGAAGTGCAAACCTAGAGAGGCTTTGTTATGTCTAACCAGCATGAGAGAGCAGTAGTTAACAGGCCACACGAAACTTCAGAATTACACATTAGGCAGTACAGGATTTGAGAAATAGACAAGTTAAAACCTAAGGCATCACTTCCTTCAGATCGCTCAAATAGCTGCGGCTGAATATTGCACATTATTGAGAGATACTTTCTTACTGTGATGGTAAGTAAATGTTACAAGTATTTGAGATACAGTCTCATTTTTAATTTTTTGTTGCTAACTTCTGTAAGAGAGACTTCTAACAAATCCATTCTAACACAGCAGTCTATGAAACTAAAAAAAAAACAAAACAAAAAAAAAAGGAAAAAAAGCTCTTGTGAAAGACTGGGGATAAATGAAAAGCTCTTGCGAAACTCTGGGGATAAATGAAAATCACACTAAGTATTTAAGAGATTTTTAAAAGTTTGGAGCACTCCTAATTTCCCATTTTTAAAAATACATTGAGCCAGATTTTTATTTTTATCATCCTTGAAAGAACTAGATGCCAGTAAAGCTTGTTAAGCTCTTACCAAAGAAGGCAGTGTTTGATTGAACAGAACTGTTTAAGATGGGGACATTGCACAAGTAGTTATCTGCAGATGTAATTCTAGACTGTTCAAATGTTAAAACCATAGAACAAATGTTTTAGCATTGTGCTAAATACAATTGTGCAATACTGTGGTTAAATGAACAGTGATGTTTTATTTTGTGTGAACTCAAAGATCCTAGAAGGGAAGAAAAAAAACCAAAACCACCAATTTTTTCTCTCTAGCATTCATTCAACAGTTGTTGAACATAACTCATAATATTTAAGATTGTTCTGCTTCACATTTAATCAACCAGCTTTTTTACTAGCTCAGCCTTTTACCATAGTCAGCCATATGTTATGCCGCATACTGCTGATCAAAATGATTCAGTTTCAAAGTGCAAGCTTCAAAGTCCTGTAATGAGAGGCGAGAAGGCTCAGGTATCTGTTACATGAGTCTTTCTCATGCATAAACAAAGCTCACAGGCTTAAAATTCTTCAGTGTCACAGGACATGGAGAGAATGGCTCAAGTCACTGTTTTTTCAGTCGAGCTTTGGAGGCAGAGTCTGTATTCATAAATAAATATTAATGTAATGTCTTCTGCTGCCAGGGGGTCAGCAGCCTACAAGGAAGATGTTATGTTCATGTCTGTGGAATTAACAGCTGCCAGAAGAGACCCTGTGTTCTTCTGCAGACAGATCTAAGTGCTGCACAGGAATGATGACAGAAGCACGAGTTGAGCCTAAGGATTGCATCCAAAGTTCTCGTTGGAGTGTCCTGAAGGAAGCACATTTACATAGGAAGGCACCTAGAAGTGCTGTCATTTGTTTCTAGGACAAAAATTACTGGTTTTGGGTTTTTTTCCACAACTTTGTTTTTCTTTATGAAACTGTTCTACTCATCTTGTGAAATACAAATCACTGTGAAGGCTTTCAGGCAATAAACTACTTTTTGTGTAACTCCAGCAGTGAAGTTTTGATTAAAAAAAACCAAAAAACAAAATAACATAACAGAATAAACAAACAAAAAAAACACCCGCCAACAAACAAAAAACTCCAAAACAAATGTCCTACAGCTAGGAGAAATTACAGCTGGAGTAAGCTGATCCAGCATCTTACTAGTTATGCAAACCCACTTGTTCCCCCTACTTTTCTTCAGTGTTTGTGCCCCTACAGACTCATTTAAATTTAAGACTTTTTCCAAGGACAGCTACATTCAGGTGTGTAACAAGAAGAAAAATAGGGTTTTTAAGTGCAGCAACAGGAACGTTTTCAAGCTCAAGGTGTCTTAGAACTCAGCATTGAAGGATATTCTGTCTTGCATATTTCTGATTGAATTAATGTGTGTGCCTTTCTATTGAAAATCAGCTGTGTTCCAGTAAGAAATTTTGTGCTGTTAGGGAATAGAAATTGTTTTGATTGCTTTGAGGCTCTTTCAGACTAAATTAGTAAATTTTCTGTTGGCTTCATCAAAGGAATCAAATGCTTGATCCCTGTTTTGTAGAAAGAAAAATGGGACATTTCTTGCACTTTGTTTAGTATAGTTCTTGGATTCTTGATAATTTTCAAGTTAGTATACTGTTTTACTGAAACAAAGCCCATCTTACTGAATTTCACTCTTACTCATCCCATCACCTGAAATGTAATATTCCTAAAACAGTTAGAAGTCACACACTAAATGTTTAGACTGAGTGGCCCATTTTCTAACAAAATCTCCCACTTAGAACCCTGACTTCTAATTTCTGAAGATGCTCTTGTGTTTCTTGTGTTTGTGTTTTATGTCAAGCGCCAAAGATTGCTGAAAGTAAGTTAGTCTGACCTTGTGGTCATTTCAGTTACATGCTAGAAAGTCAGATGTTTGAGCATGCAGCACACATCAAAATCAAAAATTTGTTTGCAACCATTGCCACCTTCTAATGAAACCATTGAAACACACCACTGAGCTGAGTAACAAATAATGGGCCATCAGTCATTTGCTTCATGAGACAGATAAAAGCTGAAGTTACTAAAAGTGTTTTAGGACAATATTAGTCAACTGTATTTTGATCTTATCAGGAGACAGAAAAGAAGCAGAAATGGTGTTGAAGAACTTGGAACAGAAATCTTCATAAGAAATTAATTTGATATCCTAATTTGCTAAATAAATAAGGCAACAGCTGGGTTTGGTTTGGGGTTTTTTTTTTTGTTTTGTTTTTTGGGGATTTTTTTGAAGCTACACATCAAAAAACCAACAAAAGCTAAAAATAAGACAATACTACAAAAGCAATTCAGAATAAAAGTGACTTTACGTCACAATTTCTGGAACAGAATTTGGACTGGTGGTAGTGTCTGCCTATGGCAGAAAAAGTCTACCAAGTACCTATTTACCTGATGCTTGTTGTTTCCCAGCTGAAAGTTGAAGCTGAAGATGATGTGTCCCATCTGCAGCCTTTTCTAAAAAGCCAAATTCTAAAATTACTTAATCCTTCTACCAAGCTTAGTGGTCTTCCTTTGGGGTCTGTAGAGCAGTCCATAGAACACCAGAGAATTCTCATGGAAGAGATTCTTCTCTGACATTGTGATATTGCTAACCTATGAGCAATGTCACTGGGAAAAATAGTGTGATCCAGCTAATGTTCACCCTCCCAGTTACAAAAGCAGGGTTGTTCCCTGTGGTTAGGAGCAACTCCTAAGATCAGAGGCTGAAGGAATCCCTTGCAGAGAGAATGGTAATTTAGGGGAGCTTTTTTAAGTAAATGTGGAGCAGCACAGAACTTGGCAGGGTACCAGCACTCAGCTGTTACATGTGTCAGGTTTATGCATCCAGGAAAGCGTCTGCAACTTGCGCTGTTCCTTTGTGAGTTACTCCTTTCCCCAAAATTCTGAAGCACACATTAGAGCAACTCTCTGTTCCATTCCTTTGTCCTTTCTATCCAGAGACAGGCCCCTAACTCTAAGAAAATTTAGTGAGTTCAAATGTAAAACCAGTGTGAAGACACAAAGTGCCACATGCAAAGTGGACATATGGAAGTTTGTTATAGTCATATTTCTGGTGTGAAATCTCAAGCAAGGCTCTGGAATCCAGTGAAGATCCATGGGCAGTGGAAGACCTCTGTTTTTAAGCTCTGCACAAACCTGTATTTGTTTTCTTGATTTGTGTTGCTTAATAGAGTATATTTTTGCTCACAGCTTTGCTGCAGTCACATTGCCAATTGACTTCATGTCTACAGGGACATAGTGAAATTAATCCTTAACCATCTTAAGACATGCTCAACATAAAATTAGAGTTAAATCCTCAAAATTTATATTCAATTTTAATGTTCCTTTCCTGTTCAGCTGACTTGTACAGCACAAGTAGTTTCATAGTGTTAGTAAATTACTGAGACTTTCTTAATTGAAGGCTCTAATTTTATCTTTCCATATAATTTCCCTTTTATGATAAGATACAGTACATTTCATATAATCTGAAGTTCATTAAAAAGTAGTATATATTCTTCTCAGTCTATCAATTTTTACTTCTCTTTTATGCTTTTCCCTAACATTTCTGGTTTAGCCATTTTGCTAGAAAATTCCAGCTGCATAGCTATGAGTTTGAAATGGAAGAAGAATGAAGAAATAAAAAATGTGCCTGGCCTACATGCATTTACACTGAAAAGCAAGAGCAATAAACATTTTGTTGACCGAAGAGTTGTGGTAGAGGTAGATTGAGTAGCAGGCATTGTAATTAAGAGAAATAGATTGATTAGAGCCCTGAGCTAGCATTTACTGTAGCTTTAAAAACTCCCATCTAATCAGAGAATGGGGCCAATTCAGTTACAATTCTCTGAGTACTTTTCAAAAAAATAGTTTCCACATGGAGTTACAGCAGTGGAAAGTCATGGTGTAGTACAGTTTTGACCAAATTTTATTCTGCTAAAATACAGAGTGCTCTCTAGTCAGACAAGAATAATTCAAAAGTTCAAATCACTTCAGAGGCTTAACCACTGCAAATATTTTCTCATCAGTAGGACAGTGCAGAAGATTAAGAGTTTGCTTAGGCTTCTTCCAACTAGTGCTGAAAGTGTTTGAATTACTTTCAGTAGGTGTGACAAGATCATTCAAACTAAATGAGTTTGAAATGAAAAGCCATTATTACACAGGAGAAAATAGGTTGAAAGGGTCTGGTGGTGCTCATGTTTAACTAGGAGTAGTTTCCACTCAGTTTTAACCAAAGCCAGCCTACACCAGACACAGCTTCAGCAGTTTTCTAACCACTTAAAGATTCCGGGTTTTTTCATGTTGTTTTAGGAAAACTCCAGTTTAGTTGTATGTTTCCATTTTATGGGCTGTTTGCTGTTAATTAACTGAGCTCTGGCTTTGCACTTTTCCTGGTTAACACCAGTTGCTGCAGCTTATAAGCTATTATTCTTTCCATTTCAGGCTAGTACTTAGAAAGTTTAAATGAAATTTAATATCCTTGTGCCAGGCTTAGCTTTCCATTTGTTCAAACTGGATGGCTGACTGAAGTGCACTGTAGCCATATCCTTACCTCAGTTAAAGAAAAGGGAAAATAAATTAAAAACTTAAGCCTAAAGCATGGAGACTTGCGTGTCAGATGTGAAAAGGAGAAAGTACAATATGGAATCTCTTTGGAAATACAATAGAAAGGCCAACTATTTAAGTATCTATGCACCAACATAATAGCATTATTTTTGTGTAAATCCATACGTACAGCCTGAAATTTTTCTTACCCAATTGTGTAATTAAAGTACGCACATATCTATTTTGGCTTTCTTAAATTTAGTTGCATTTAGTTTCTTAAATTACCATTTGTCTGAAGTTACTTTGTGATTTTCAGGATGCATTTGCCTTGGCCTTAAGTTAGAAGAAACTATTTCAGTCTCACATGAGATAAGTAAAAAATATTTTTCACATATCTGTGGTTTTGCATGCCTGTAACTTAGTGCTTGGAGACATGAGTTGAAAAAAAATCTGCTTTGTACTTCATGTATTAAGACACAAGTTGAAAAATTCTGCTTCTTACAAAGTAACTAAGAGCTGTTGAGCATTAATTGAGTCTAATGTGCTTCATGCTTGTGTGAAAAGTTTGATCCAAACTCTTGTATGTTAATATATTACTGATTTTTGTTCCTAAATATCAGAGCTTTATTATTTAATCAATCATTTTCATTTTATTTTAAGTAAAGTTATGTAAACTAGTGACTTCTTGCATGCTGTGGTCTGAAAATTGATCACACATCTGAACTTGATCCATCCAAATGTGTCACTTCCACTACCTTTTGAAGTGGACTTTGCTAATAAGCTAAGTGATTCTCCTATTTGGGTTTAAAGAGCAAAGCCAAATTCTTTTGCTTTCGGTATCAAGTCTGCAGACCTCATTACATCCTCTATGCAATTCTGTTTTCTGTGTTGACCAGACCCTAATCACTGTGCTGTACAGACAAACTTATGTCTGTGCACAGTGGCTGCACAGAAAGGCTTTGCAAAGGACACTGAAGCTAAACAACAGTGCCCAGTCTCTCAATTTCTGGTTAGGGCCGACATAGCTTTCTTCATGTAAAAATAGGTACATACTAGACAGCAAAGCCTGATTTGTAGAACAATGTCCTGATTGGTTCTCCTAATAAAAATATATGTATCATTTTCCTGTACTGAGCAGTTCTAATAAATATAAACACTTCAGTTTACATGAATGTTCACCCTGTGATTACAGTAAAATGTGTTAATTTTGATTTAAAAAAAGACCCAGGCACTTTGTAAAGATCTGTTAAACAATCCTTCAGTAGTTTACTTTCATTTCACTAGATAAATATGTCTTTGCCTAGTTAAATGGTATTCTCTTGATCTAAACTTGTGAATGCAGAGCAGGATGTGTAATTAAGTGTAACCAGTAACAAGATTTCCAGACTCAAAGCAGAAGCCCAGACAAGATCTGAAGTCAATCATATTGTTTCTACTACTCTTCCAAAACAGCTTTTTTTCTTTGAAGTATATAATGTTATATGTAAATACCCTTCTGTTTAGCCTAGGGAATGAAGAAGGAAATAGAAAAGAGAGGTAAGAACCATGACTTGCTTAGGTTTGTGGTTAATCCTTTTCCTGCTCCTCTATGCCTTAAGTTACCTTTCTCCTTAAAACAAGATAAAAACATTTTTTCTACTAATGTAGTTTCCAAGCTGAATACCAATTACTTAGGAAGATGACTTGGTTCTTAATTTTAAAGGCAGAACAGACACAGTTTGGAGGCAAGACAAGTCACTGCATTCTCAATTAGCTTGATCTTATTGACATACCAAACCATTTGATGTCCTTATGCAGCAGACAGTTACTGTGTTGAGTTCTGTACTAGAGTGGGTGATTCTAATGGGACTAAGAAGGAGGGTTTGGCTGGTTTTTGTGAAGCATCAAAAATCTGATAAGATTTAACATGGTCTTCTGCTCACCCACCGCCAGGACCATGCACACACGCATCCCCTTTGCATGATGTAATGTGCAGCTTGGCTTTACTACACGTCTAGAAAAAACACTGTTTTCTGCTGCACTTACCTTAAGTCCATGTTAATATTTGTGTTCTCATCCAGAGGCCTTTTGAGAAAGACAGTAGACTATGACCAATATGAATTGTTGTAAGGAATCATGTCAAGGTTGGCTGTCTTAGAGTTAAGCACAGCACAAGATGCTGAAGAACCAAGAGAGCTACTCAAGGAAAAATTGTAATATGAACACTCTAATTCATTAATTTTAGAAGCCATTATGAAGTATTTTCCAGTTCCTTAATGTGAAAGGCTATAAACACTCTTAAGGGTGAGTATTTGAAGCTTGAACATAATCCTGAACACTAGAAAATCCCAGGCAGATAGAAGTAAACTAATGTGTCCATACATAGGAAACAAAAGCAGCGCAGCTGCAGTAGGGCGGCAGAAATTTGACATGGTGAAATTTTCCAGTAAAGGTCTGGATGTCTCATCAAATTGATGGTACTATTTGTGAAGAGGACCCATTTTCAGAAACAGCATATCTATTTTCATACTACATATAACTTAATGTTGCATGATACTCAAATATAATTACAGTGCAAGGTATGTCTCACATCTCAGAAAAAGGTCTATTTCGGCGAACATCTTTTAAATCCTGATAACTTCATGAAAATAGCGTTCTTGGAATTTACAATCGCTGTTGACCAGATCAGTGGCTGTAATAGCAAACTTGTGAAGTAGTAAATAATGATGCCATTTCTTATTAATAAAGATATGTTCAAATGAAGTGTTTTTTAAGAAAGCAGGATGCAAAGTTATGGACCTAGGAAGGAGGAACAAAGAGAATACCACAAGAGAACAGCAAACTGTGATTTTGCTCAGTCTCCCTTATCCTCTGAGGAAGAATCTCTGTTCTTTTCCCAGTTGTAACCAATCCTTGCTGTATTTGAAAGTCAGTCATCCCAGGTATCTTTGAGCACACAGCAACTGAGCATGACAAATTTGTTGTGGATTTGGGTGTTTTGTGGTTTTTTGGTTTGGGGGAGAGGTTTTGTGCCAGCGTGGATGAGATTTTATTCTGTTTTCACTGAATTATTGATTTGTAGCAGAAAAAAAGCCAAGTATGTAATATCACTGCAAAGCCAGCACTCACTTTATACAGTCTTTCCCCACAAATCCTAGAGAATCTGTAGCAATCCAAGCAATCAGACTGTGGTAGCATTTGGCTGATCTACTGCAGAAGAATTCAGAAGTGAAATGAAAAAGATATGGATGTCCGATTTAAAAACAAACAAACAAACAAAAATATCCCCAAGCTTTCTGATTCCCTTTTACTGGTATGTAATTCTGCAGGACTGTCATACTTTATACATGGCTGTAGTCACGTTTCATAGACTACATTCTTACATATGAGTGTATTTTACCAGTTCAATGAAACATTTTCATACTAATGTAAAAATAAATTGTAAGGGTCAAAACTGCTGTTTCTAGTACCATTTTACTATGAGACGGCATTTTTCTATGATTGTGTATTACTGCTCTTGCAAGCCCATTTTTCTGCTAATTTTTAACTGGGTGTTTTTGCCCTCCTACACTCTGACTGCATATTTCCACTGCATATTTCCACTGCAGTAATTTTTTTAAAGCTGAAACCAGTTCCAAGCTAAGAACCTTCTTGAAGATATAAAAGCCCACTTAAATACACTGTAGGAGTTCTCTTTATCTTTTTTTATTTTTTCTTGATCACATCTTTTCTCTGTAAAAGATTGAAAGCTTCTACACTCTTGAAAAAATTCAGATCAATTTCCTTTCCCTCTGTAGATGCCCATGGGACACCATCCTCAAGCAAGCTAGTTCACACCTGGAGGTTAATAGTTGAGATAGTTTTTTATGTCTCACCATACATAAACTTCTAAATGACTCAACAAACTTTCTGTAGCCCTCTAGAGGAATACCATCATGGAAGCTTGCTGTCTATTTTTGATGTGAGCAGCAGATCCCCAAAGCCAATGGATTTGAAAACAGATGCCTCCAACAGCTCTTTTGTGAAACCCAGCAACACAAAGTGTTATTTTTGTACCATTTAGTGTATTTGCAACACACATCCTTGGGCCTTTAGACAGCATACTCTGAAATCACCTAGATTTTCTAGAATCCTGGACCAAATCTTCCCATTCCATTTTCAGATGACACCTACGGCTGCCACACAGAATATTACATGGCTGTGTGACTTCCAGTATCAACTTTGTTTTTATCTGTTGCTCTACTTTGGGGTTCAGCTGTTCTGCTAAGCAGCATCAGTAACATGATGGGTGATACCAGTCCTTCCTGACTTAGCCTCCAATCTTTAACAGCACTTTTCGCAACTTTGCATGAAAGATATTTTTCCATTTATCTGACAGGTCAATTGCATCACTCGTTGACCTGACTTGCCTAACAATATAAATGTTATTTACCATTTTGTAAAAGTTGACAGAAACCACACAAACTTGCCCAATGTGTTGCAAGGCTCATTTCTCTGCTGAATCACCTAATTTACCTCACATCTAGATTCTCTGTAGTGAAGTGAGGTAGGAAATATCTGCAGGCTTTCCCCTCCTCTTAATCCATGATGTTGAAAGAATCTAAAGTTTGTTCCTCTTGGGTTGTGTTAGTGATCTAGTGGAAGGTGTCCCTGACCATGGCAGGTAAGTTAGAGCTAGATGATCATTAAGCTCCGTTCCTAACCAAACTATCCTGTGTTTCTATGATTTGAAACCTGGCTTTCGAATTCCCGAGGAAGTTTTCATCCTTGCTGGTGGGAGACCTCTGGCCATCAGAAGACTTCCTTCTTCTAAGGCGGCTGGTATATATAAGAGTGACATGAAAACCTTGGAAAACAAAATAGTTTTATTTCCAAACTTTGCCTGGACAATTAAAAGTCCTTTCGCGCTCCTGGCCTCACAGTTCCTTCTTCCTCGTTCTCCCCCCTACACTGCTCCATCCCCTGGAAAGCAAATACTGATCCATGGGGAAGCTGTTTACTGTCTGATTTGAGACACTCTCTTGCCTTACTATGCTTTCATTTTCCTGTATCACGCTGTTCCTCTACCTCCGAAAGGTTCTATCAATGTATAGCTTTATTAAGAAGAAACTAAGAAAAAGTTAAAAATACAATCTGGCTAAGTACACTTCAAGTCTAGACCAGTTCAAGTCTGGCTAATGGCAATGCAGAAAGAACAGTGCCCTGTGAACTTCACTGTCTACTGTCTTTGCCCTCAAGTCCACACATGAAATGGTGTTATGACTTTGATTGTAGAGATAACTTCCCATCCAAGAAGAAAACACAGTTGTTGGGTTGCGTGCTAGCTCAAAGAGAAGCCCAGAGGTCTAGCTGCACACCGACTGATTTACAGTGGCACACACAAAAGGCAGAAGGGGTGAGCTCTTCACCTCCAGGAGCTGCCTCTGAGCAGGGTGTGCAGGCACCCAGGTGGAGGCAAAGAAGCAGAGAGAAGGGACTCCTCGTATAAAATCCATGCACAGGTTTATTCACATGAAGGGATAGTGACAAAGAGCCCCAAATGTGATGGTTTCCAGGGGTCTTATAGTGGGGATGGGAAAGGCAGGGATAAGGGATACAGCCAATAGGATATGGGCTCGGAGACGCGGTTGAGAGCAAGGAAACCGATGGAAATAACACATAGGAGGGATTTAGGGCAGGAATCAATGGGGTGTCGAGTAACATAGAACTTTCCAGAACTAATACATATTAACTTAAGGGAAATGAACATACATGACATTATACATAAAATAGGGAGGGGATAACATTAACCAAGCATACTAAAGTATGCAAACCACTTAACTGGGGAATTGTGGGTTCTCACCCTAACTGCAGAGTGAGACTCTAAACTTTGTGTGCCTGACCACCACAGCTTGGGGGTTGTTGAATCCTCAGGGGTCAGGGTGGCTGCAGGCACGTGCTCTGCCACACACAGTCTAGAAATGGTTATTTTACTGGAGCAAGAACTCGTGGTAATAGTTGTTATTGAGTTTGCTGTATATTCCTTGAAGAGATTTTTTGGGAATTTGTCATGAAGAAGAGCTTGCCAAAGAGACGCAGTTCTATTGTGATCCTTTGGATCATATTTCCTGAAACTTCTTTGTAAAGAAATTTGAAAGGAAAAGCACAGGAAAGCACAAGGTGCTTTGAATAGCTACAGCAGAGTGCCACTGAATTTTCGAAAAGCCTGAACACAGTTGAAAGATTGAAAATTGATGAGCGACAGGGTATGAAAGATTTGCTGAACTGTGCAAATGCTTTACAACCCTTATGTTAGGAAAATAGTCAGTGTTTTAAAAAATTCAAAAAGAAACAATTTAAAGATAAGGTGTGTGGAAACTATTACATCATTCTTCTGTCACTGCAGAAGAGGAAATAGTATTTCCCTTCTGTAAACCAGACCTGAACAGAGCATGGAGACTAGCACATATGGATTATGCTAAGGCTGAGCTTCAAAATATAAGTCAGTCTCTATTGGCCATTATGGAATCACATAGGGAATCTGAAGAAGAAAGCAAGGAAAGATTTAAGTGTTACAAATAGCTTTTATAGTCTCATCAGTCAGTGTAGAAGGTAATAATTTAAAAAAGAAGAAAACTCAGTAACAGATTTCATGGTGAGGGGAAGTAGAAATTCAGGCTTAGAAGGAAAAGCAGAGTATATGCTGAATGGAATAGAAACACTCTGGAAGTCTCTCTGAAAGAGTCTTTGATTCCTTCATGTGCCTTAAGATCGTTCTCATTTTTAAATGAGCTTTGTCTGAGTGTATTTCACCACAAGCTGGTCTTTATTGTCATTGGCTATGCATTATCCTCTCCTTCCCTCCTTGTCCTACAACAATTTCATTACACCATTTTTTGAATCTAAAAATGCACTGTTTGAATATTTGACATTTTATACCAACTAATTTCTAGTCCTACCTCTTTCTCATGCTCCTGCTCACTAATTATCAGAAATTTTATTGTTAGGGAAGAGTTTCAGGTACATACTGTTATTTCTGTTGAAAGATTGGGAAAAGGAAACAGCAGAGAAATTTCCCAGCTGCCTAATTTTTTTCATTGTAAAAGCCAGAAGGAAATTCCCCTTCCTAAAAGCACCAAGTAATCTTTAAGGAACCCCTTAGAACAAATTCCTTTTGCAATGCAGAGATTTGTAGGAAACAGTAGGTGCTGTTTGTTGCCCATACTTCGTTAGGACTCGACTGTGTAATCCTTAGCCATATTTTTAACTTTTCTTTGCAATTAAGTCTGGCAAAATCTAAAAAAGCAAGTATGAACTGTGAGATGAGCTCTATAAATGATAAACTGTTGTGTTGTTATGCAGCATCTGAAGCATGTCTCAGTTTATCTGTAGGTGTGTTTGGATGCATTATACTCTGCCTGGAGCTCTTTTGCTACTGCATCAGCCCCTTTTTAGCATCATTCTGATGCCATGATGATTTTTTGCTTTTTCTTTTATACCCCTTTTATATACCTTTTTAAAGCTTTTTGTATTCTTAGTGTTTTTTAGCCTACGTTCTTAGACTTATTTTGTTAAGCTAGGAGACTAAACATCTTAGAAGCCTCGTAGTTAGGGATCAGTGTGCCCCAGACCCCAAGGTCCTCTCCAGAACACATTTTGTGAACTGATAGGACCATCCAGGGGAAGGTTCCCTGGGGAGGGGGGCTCACGAGCCTCTCATTGGGGAATCTTTGATAGATATGCTAATTAGTAAGACCTATA
>NW_008238355.1:6637782-6654200 GCF_000691975.1 Corvus brachyrhynchos
TGATGCCATGATGATTTTTTGCTTTTTCTTTTATACCCCTTTTATATACCTTTTTAAAGCTTTTTGTATTCTTAGTGTTTTTTAGCCTACGTTCTTAGACTTATTTTGTTAAGCTAGGAGACTAAACATCTTAGAAGCCTCGTAGTTAGGGATCAGTGTGCCCCAGACCCCAAGGTCCTCTCCAGAACACATTTTGTGAACTGATAGGACCATCGGGGAGAGGTGTCGCTGGGGAGGGGGGCTCACGAGCCTCTCATTGGGGAATCTTTGATAGATATGCTAATTAGTAAGACCTATAATGTTATACGAGATCTGTTGTGTGTGTGCATTGTGGTGTGCATTTTGGCGTGTTCCACCGAACGCGGTGCACCTAAGGATCCTTAAAATAAATCTGAGATTAAACCCCTTTTTCCCTTCTAACCATGTTTGATTCTTTATTTTAAGACCAGGAAAAGGCATCAATTTCACCAACACAATCCTAAGTGTTTCTTCAAAGTAGAAGAACCATGCTTTGAAATGATTATAAAAGCTGCAGAGAATTGAGATGAAGGGAGGAGATTCTTTCTACTTTCCTTCCTCCTCTTCTCACAGCTACTATTTTTCCCTGACATGGAAACATCACAAGTTGTCTCAGAAACACCTTCACTGAGCAGCAAGCTCTCTAGTGCAGCCATTTTGCATGGACATAATAACTGTACACAACAGTGATGCAATGTTGATGAAAATTAGTAGTTGAAAGTTTGTTTGCTTAGAACAAAAAAAAACAGCTTATACAGCTTCTGAAAAACAGGATTAGAAAACTATTTCTACTATAAATTGCTTTTCTACATCTATTACACAAATTCACACTTTTAAATAAAAAACAGTTTATTTTTCTATAGACTTCTGGATTAGTTGCATTAATTAAATGGATCTTTCCACTAATAAAATTAGTCTTTATCCTGTAAACAATTTTTAAATCCCACTGTTAAATGTTTTCCTGTCCAAATGATATGCAATCCTAGCAATATTCTTGTGGGAAGCCACTGAACTTTTATTATAACATGGTTATGATCCACATTGTACAAAGACAATGGAATTATCTGGTGCTTATACCACTGTCTTCTCATAACACCTCAACTATAGCAGCACCTTAAAAAGCACGAAGATCCTCTTGATGAAAATCTTCTGTTCCTCCTTTTTCCATTTTGTTTTTGCATTTTTACTCTGGGATTCATTCAAATATACAAATGCTTTGTCAGTTTACACAGTCCCAAGCCCCATACATGCAATTGTATTCAAAAGCCAGATAAGATGAACACAATGAGTGTTTTGAATGCTCAGGTAGGAAACCACATGAAGCGTAAATCCACTATTTGGGGATTATTTTGGTCATTAGGGATAATCTGATCTCCTTTGCAAGGCGTAGTCTCTGACCCAGTGGAAACAGCCAAAAGTAGCACTAATGGTTCTACTAGGTGATCCGTCAGTCATTTTACAGAAAATCGGATTTGGCCACTGCCAAAAGTACAGTAGTGTGCTGGAAGGACCAATTACTTGATCTGTTGTTTCTATTCTAATTCTAGCATAGTTCACACATCTCAGTTTTTAAATGTATTTAGCACAACCCATTTAGCCACAAAGTACACTTAAATAGCTCTCATATATACAAAAATCCCCAAATAATTCCAAATTTCATTTGCCCTACACAAAAGAAAAAATATCTATAGAATGGTCCTGATGTTCTTTTGTATATAATCATCCTTTTTAAAAGCAAGAACACCATATGCTGCAACATATGACACAACTCAGACTGGATGTATATTTACTGCACATGTATAAACCACAATTTTATTGGAAGAGTTCATCCGGCAAAATAATAAGAGCAATGAGTGTGTTCATTTTCTAAAATACTATATTAAAAACATAAATCAAAATCAGTTTGGGATAGTTTGAGATAGCCGTATTTTATGGTGAAGCAACTCACAATATAGTCAGCACAGTATCTGTGTTTTGGGGACAGGAAAATAGTTTTGTGTCCAGTTAAAGTGGTGATATTCATTAATATGCAAAAATCTAGTATTCTAAATTCTGAGAAGTTGCAATATGTGGACATGGCAGATAATTTCCTATCAATAATAAGATATATTTCAATCTCTATGTCGTAATTCTACCATAGGGCACAAAGTGCCTCTCCTTCCCCTGCAGGTGTCTACAATATTGAAATTCATGGAGGTGCTTCAGATGCAAAAGCATTAGTGATCCAATAGGCAATCCAACCGGTTAGAACTATGCTGACTTAAAAAATACCAGCATGATCTACAATAACATTTACACCTTAACTATGATTAGGTTAGGTTAAAAACAATCTTATCCATAATACAGTGTTATACTAGTGTCTGTTAAATTTAATGCTAAAAACATTGCAATCAGAACATCTATGTTGGAACATCTTCCAAAATCTGGATATGTGACTGTATAGACTCTTCCCTACCACATAGCCAGAATTAACCATTGATGGATTAAAATACAGGTTTGTAAATCCCAGGTATTCAGCATTATTCCTTGGAAGTCTTCAGAACATATTTAGTCCTGTCCTGTGTCACAGCATCTTGCTTCAGTGCCCAGCCAGCCCATTTGAATCGGACAACCAAGAACCAATGCTTGCAGGCCAATCTTGGGTGTACAGAGTTTTACACCACTGATGATGATTAGCTGGGGTAGAAGGAAGTACTACTTTTATTGATTTTTTAATGAGCATTTGTAAGGTTCCTTAGGTAAGGCTAACCAAGAATTTTCCAGGGTCCATCATTACAGTTTCTCCATCTTTGCAATCTGGGAATTTGGCAGTACCCATGAGTTCAGACTTCTGACAGTTGTTGGAAATAGTGTCACATCAGTTGTTGCCTGTACACAAGCAAACTGTCGGTAAAATGCTGTCACTTTATTCCCAGTTGATGATGCTCCCAAATCTTTTACATCCCCTTTGGCTGAGGATTGGTTTATGCTCCCCTGGAAGCCAGCCAACTGTCCAGGCAAGGTGAGTACAGAGAGATTTAGCAGCTTTAGTTTTGTGAGAATATTTTATTCTTATGTGGTATGAGATGACTGATTCATACTTCCACTGTAGTTCTGAAGTTTGTGGAGGTTTAGCATAAGAGCAGTGGGTGTACAGGGCACTGTTCCTACAAAGGTTTCTAGCAGTGTTTCTGCCTTGCTCAGAGTCAGGTACAGCTTTCTTTTTGTGCTTGCAGAGGATACCTCTCCTGTCTTAGTTAGGACAGTCAAGTAAATTAATTTAAGATTTTTAATACTTCCAAAAGCAGGTTTAAATCATCACCAGCAAGCCATATGACATCAATCATGCATTCAATTGTAAAACAAAAGGCAACACAGCCCAAGTCTGATCAGAGTTACCTGAACCAGAATTTGCCACCAGGAACTAACAATGCGGAATGGAAAACCTTGGAAAAGCAAGCAGCTGATAGCTAACCATGAACTGAATCCAACATTTAGCCAACATCTACATCTCTTACAAAGGACAGCTCTCATTCTTGAGTCTGGTAATACCATTGTTCTCAACAGAGCACAAAAGCAGACCCTGGGTCAAAAACCTAAATAAAGTTCAAGATAATAGAAAAGCTGCTTAGGTTGAAGGCAGTGTCTGAATGTAACAGGGGGACCAAGAGGAACTGAAAGAAATCTGGAAAAAGTAAGAAGTATAATTTGATAAATTGTTTTAATTCCCTTCTCATCACACAGCAAGGAGCCAAATGAAATCTTCTTGCATTAGAGGATGTGATGACACCAACAGGGCTTGGTCTTGTTAATTGTATCATTACCAAAATTTCTATTTCTAGGAAAATATCTCATTCATTTAAGATGACTAAAGCATTAATCTTCAAGGAAAGGAATCAGCAGTCATTTCTTTCGTGAAAAAATTGGAAAGTGGAATTGAAGTTTTTTATCAGGAGAAACACTGACTATCCTTAAATCCTTCCTAAAAAAATCCTTTAGGCAATCTTCATCTTTACAGACAAAAAAGAAAAGGGGGAAAAAAGTCTGCTTTCAGCATAACACATTTATAGAAGTAGATAAGAAGCACAAGTTCTCCCATACATTATTTTCTGCATAATATTACAACAGCTGTGATTACATTTACGGTAATTGATAATGTTCTTACCTGAAAAAGATTAGAGGTCAGCAGTTTAAAGGCTACAGTGGAACTTATTTCCACACAAAACAAAACCAAAGCAACAAAAACCCACAAGGAGTGGATTTCAAGGTACATCCTGGCTTCTTGTGCTCTACAGTTTCCAGGCCAGGGGTTTCTTTGTGTTTAATTCTGTGTTTAATCATGCCATATCTTGTATTTTGTCCTTTTTTTTTCTTCCTAGCTCTCTTTATTTCTTTCATCTTACAACACACTTCTTTGAAAGAGTTAAGTTCACAGATGGGAGATAATGACCTGTAAAGAATTGTAGCTAAAAGTATAGAAAAACCAGAAAGATTCAAAGATGACACAATTTATTACATTGCCAGCTATCATGATTTTAATGCAAGTTCTGTGATATTTGCCATTCTTCCTTTCAAGCCTGGGATATGAGAAGTCAAAATCTTTTATAAGAACCTCAGTGCACTTTTTTATTAAAAGTTCAGACATTTCTATTCCTCATAACTGAAAAAAAAAAAAAACAACAAAAAACCCCACAAACCTCAAAAGAGCAAAAGAAGTACTAAAGGCTAAAAAGAAATGAAAAAAAATTATTTTCCTGCCAAACTTTTTTAAACAAGAGAACTTGAAAGCAGTTTTATAATTCACAAAATACTGACCAATAAAAAAAAAGAAACCCTTCAAACAACTACTGCTATCCTCACATTGCCACTGAATAAAAGAATCCATTGTTTAAAATATCTTCTATTTTCTAAACAAATTATGAATAAGCCCAGTGCACACATTAAAATAAAAATTAAGACACGTTTCCCAGCTGTATAGCTTGAAGACTTGCACAGAACAATGCCTATTGTCCATGGCAAAATGTAATCTCATGGCAGAGGCACTTTGATTTTCACTTGGTCACCCAGCACCCACAGGTAAATCTCAGTGGTCAGGTTCCTGCCCTCACTCACAGAATGGTGTTGATATTTCTCTGTTGTACAAACACAAGTCTGACCTGAGCATCAGCCCTGGATTCCTACACAAGATATCTGATTAACTATGAGCCCTCATCATGTGGGCTCATTGTTAATCAGACATTTTGAAGATGTCAGCCTGGGAACTTTGCCTGTGGCCCATTCCTTGTCCATCGAATCACAGAGGGTGAGTTAACTGCCGGAATATTTTCTACATACTTATATGTGCTTATGTCATTCATGTCGCTGTCCTTCTAAAATGAGTTATGTGTCTAAATTTATCATAATGTTTTGAGAGAATTTGTCTGGACACAGCCATAGCAAATGGCACAGGGAAGCTGACTCTTGCTATTTCCTTGTACATCGGAAGGTATCTTCATCATTGTTTTCAGAAGGAGCACATATACAGACATATATATATATCCACATAAGCTCTTACCTATTAGTGCACAGTTCATATACAAGACCAAACCCAGATCATTGTGTCACTCCATGATTAGAAAGTTAAACTTTCTATTTCTAGGCTTAGGAAGGCATGTTAATGTTTATTGAGAGATACTGCATATTTGTCTCAATCTGTAGCAATTTACCTCTGTAAAATGTTGCTATTTGTACTTTTTGCTTAGCGTTTAAATTCTGCCTACTTCTGTGATCTCACCTTCTTTTCAGGTAATTTTGTTATTCATGCAGAATATGGAGCAAAGAGATGATGTCTTTCTGAAAAGCCCCTTTAATGGCAGAAGATGTTGATTTCTAAACCCCCAGGATAGTACTTCACCATGTCTGCAAAGGCTGCAGTCAGTATCAAACTTGACCCTTTTGTGAAAGAATTGGTTTGCAGAACAACTCACAGAAGAGCCATTAATTGGTTTCTCCATGTTCTTGCAGAGTATTCACAGAGCTGTCAGAGGTGAGTAGGCCTGCAAGTCCCCAGGATAATTACTTTGCTGGCATTTGTGTCACACCAGTTTGCAGAAGGGGTTCAGAAGGGTCAGAATTAGTCACAAACAAACCTGGTGGGTGACCCCTTAAATACTGGCAAAGTTTTATTTCTCACTATATCCTTTGTGTTTCTAATTTTGCTTCTACCAAAGCAGTTTCTAAATATCACACCTCTTTCTCAGCTATTTTTTTTACCAAAATCTAAACTGAACATGCTCTAGATTTGGATAGAGACTTGTATTTCTTGCAGAGTATCTGTGGCACAGCACTTAGAAAGCTGATTGGAGTCTCATATTGTGTTATGCAACTGCCTTCATATTCAGGAGTTTTTTGCAATCTTTGTTCTCTACCGATCATGTGAAGCTAGGAAAAGGGGAATAAAAGACCTTGGAGTTCCTTAAGCATCTGAGCTTCTGGGATGTGTTCCCACCAGAGACTTGAAAGTTCAACTACCTGCATGAATTCAGAGCAATAAAATCTGTGCTCACACACACACACATACACACACACATTTATCAATGAGAGATTATCCCGAGGAGGACCTGCTGGAAATTATACAACTTCTAAAATTCTTTTAACTAACTTTAGTCATGGATTTTTCTGCCTTTGCCCAGGGGGAGGGGAATTGAAGTTTTTCCTCAAAAGAATCTGTTAACTGAGGGTTTGAAGTTCCCTGAGTGAGGCCTGATGGGCTTCAATCAACAAAAAGAAGATTCCTAGACTCTGAGAGTTTAACATCTACAGGTTGAGGCTAGCCAGAAGATACACAGGAGATAAACAGACATCAACAAACATTACCCCCTGGCGCAGCTGGAGACACCTGGTCTGGGAAAAGATTGATAAGAGAACCAAAGAATGAGGACCAAATTAGCATCAAAAGCAAAGGGATCAATAACCAATAGGAGATGGAATACTAAGAGTTTTGTAATGTAGAACCAATAAATGAGAATTCCTTTGAGGTTTTTGTATAAAAATATGTGAAAATTCTGGTAAAGAATTATGTGTGATGGAATGATTTCTACTGCACATCCTGGCATGTGTGGATGGAAGGATTTCCATTGCACATCCTAGCCAGAATAAAGTAATGCCTAATTCTCTAACTTAAAAGATGTTGTTGGAGAGTTTCTTTTATTCCTGCAGTTTCAGTGACAGATCTACGCTGCTGTAATTCTACCAGCACTTTTTTTCTAGGTGGACAAACCCTAGCAATGTGATAATCCATTGTTTACACCAGGTCTTCATTAAAAGCTGTTGGCCCTTCATCCAATTACACCCTGTGGATGATAGAATCTCTAGAGAACTCATATTAACCAAGTACTGAAATCCGTACTCCCTTTCTTACAGTTGCATACCTTTTAGAAGCTATACAGTTTTCTATCAGTAGATGGCCATGTCGTTTTACAGCTATTATTCCCTTCTGGTTATTTGGATGAAATGTTAAAAAGACAAAACATCAAGCTGGCCCAATGTGATCTCTTTAGGCTGAAAATTTTTAGAGGTAAAGGAGTTCTAACTGTAGGTCATGGAGCTTGTCAAAGCCCTTGCAGATATGCTTCATAAGAGAACAAGTGAGAAAAGTTAAAACTCTCCCTACGAACAGTTCCTACCTTTCCAACTGCAAGCCACTACATACACTTTCATTGGGTTAAAATTGTCGTGCTGTATGAAGTCTGAAGTAGGATCCTTAAACTAAAAATGGAAGGACTAACCCATTAATCATAGTCTTTCCATCACAAGGTCTTCTTTCTTTTAAAGATTAGTCACATTAAGCTTTTCTGTGTGCATTCAATAAATGTTAAATATTAACTGTAACATTTCTTATGGATAAGGTTATAGCTAAATAGTCATAAGAAAAATCATGGTCAGGCATCAGTGCAAGAGGATTACTAGCTACTTTCAGATTCTGAAGTTTTATCAGAAATACATATAAAAACAAAGAAAACTCAGGATTTGCCTTTAGCATTTATTTTGCTCTGAACTGTGCTGGCAAAAAGATAGAAAACTACTCCTCAGACAAGTAAAATATCTGGTTGGTAATGTAGTCAGCTGCAATAGAGAAACTTCTGATCTGAAGCCTTTGGCTGCTGGTGATGACAGATTCTATCCCAGGTCCGGAAAACCTCCTTAGGACAACACCAAATCTAGGAAGCATTTAAATTAAAATATCTGGATATATTGACTTTCTTACAAAATATTTTGTTAGAAGCTCCTGGTTAGTGTCACGACCCATTGGTACATGGTGTGATGTTTGATGTAAATTCTTGTCAGGCTGAACAGAAGCATCAGACACATGTCAGAGAACTCTTGTGTTTTTATTGTATATTGTCATAACTCTGGCAGCCAGCTCACTATTTAGACCAAAAGGTGTTGGCTAACAAGCCCTGAAAGTCTTACAGTACATTTTCTCAGAAGCAGTGGCTCACAAGCCCTTAGTTTTGTATAGTACACTTCAATAAGTTCTCAGCTCCCTCAACAAACTTCTCAAAGGTGTTGGCTACCAAGCCACAACATGCAACCAAAGATGCTGGCTCACAATACACCACTTCTTAAAGGTGCTGGTTAACACCAGCTCCCCACTCTCACAACAAGCTGCAGTATCAAGTATGGGGAAAGACATGACAGCCATGCTCTGCCCAGACAAAGCAAGGAAGGAGAGAAATAAAGATGAGAAAGAGAACCAAGAATGAGTCCGTAGTTATCACATTGATCCTGCTGTGTGGAGGGACCAGAGCTGGGGTAGACAAGGAATGGGAAAGAGAAAGAAAGGAAAAAGAGAGCAAGGGGTCCTGATCTGCTTCATTTTGTGCATGCCCTGACCTGGTGCATGCCCCTTATGCAAACTACATTTTTTGTGCTGTTTTGTCCATGCATGCACAGCCAGCCCCTTGAGCCCTCCCCCAGGGAGCGAGTCAAGGAGGAGGATTAAGCCCAAGTCTCCAGGTGGAGCAGGAAGTTGGCTCAGAACAAGTGCTGCTCCACCTCTGCAGGACCCTGTCTTCAAATCAAGTATTTCCTGTTGTACAGTCAGAATCAAAATGGAGTTAATTTCTTCTCAGTGGATAGTACAGCTCTGTGTTTTGGATTCAGAATGGGAGTAGTATTGATACCACACTGATGGTTTGGGTTTTGCTAGGTTGTGTTTATCCATATCAAGGACTGGTTTTTTGTGTCTCATGCTGTGCCAGTGAGTAGGTACAAAACAGGAAAACTGTGATGGAGCACAGGCAGGACTGGTGATCCAAACTGACCAAAGGGATATTCTACACCATACAATGTCATGCCCAGTACATAAACTGGGGGATTTACTTGGTGACAGGGCTGATCTGGGCTTGTGAACAGGGTCTGGCATCAATCAGGGAGTTACGAGGAATTATGTCGTGCATCACTTGATTGGTTTTTTCTTTCCCCTTTAATTATCATTGTTAATTATTATTATTATGTTTTACTTTGTTTTCAAATATTAAACTGTTCTTATCTCAACCTACAAATTTTTCCTGCTTCTCCTCCCCATTCACTGGGGTGGGGAGTGAGAGAGGAAGGATGGAAAAAAAAATGCATGGTGCTCAATTGCCAGTTCAGCTTAAACAATGACAAGGAGGTAATTCCCTTGGTAGATTTTTCTAAGATTTGCTGAATTACTACAAATAGCCACTGACAGATGTAACTTCTATTACAGACCTCTTTGGCAACCTAGCCCTATTTTCCACTCAGCTGTGACAGCCGCTTTCTGTCTCTGTAGGTTCTAAGGAACTCCACCAGAGCAGAGACCTCACTTTGCATTGACCCTTTCACCCCTTACATCATTTGCTGGAAATGACCCCAAAGTTTCTTTGTAGAGATGGAGGAGGGGAAAAAAGTGCCAGTCAAAATTGCATTGACTAGATGATAGTGCAGTACCTTAAAAGATCCTGTACAGACAAATCTTAACATTTGTGACTGACAACAAGATCCTACTGAAGCAAGCATTAGCACACAGACAAATGAGTCACACGAAACACTGTACATGAATCCCTTCAAATGTTGAGTAAAAGTGGGATGTCCTGCACTGAAATAATCCAAACTATTTTTAAAGTATAATTTTGCAGAAATCCAAACCCCTCATTTGTCCTTTTTATAGCCACTTGCTGTCTGCATAGCATCACATCAGCTGCAAGAAGGTGAAGTGCCATGCCCATTGTGCAACAACCATTTGTTTCAGGAAAAAACTCCAACCTGTTGATCCTGTTTGGATTCACTTCAGTCATAAATTATGTTCCTGCCTGCTAAATTTGCATGTGAGGTTGATTATTTACCTGATGTTAGACAAAGTTGTGTTGGCCTTTCCTTGAAAGTCTCCTCATGTCATGTTTCTGTGGGAAATGCCACATCTATTAGCGGTGACAGGTGAAGCAAATTTCTGTTGGTCAGGTAGCAACACCAAGGTCTTTTGTCATCCCCATCCCATGGGTGCCTGACTGAGCACAGGCTGTTCCATGCCACAATGGCCCACAGAGGAGGAACAGCAGTGCAGCAAACCCTACCAACACACACTGCACTGCTCTGTAGTCTTTTGTTAGAGGTCCTTCAGTGATTGCTTAAAGGAAGGTTGACTTCAATAGGAGTTTGCCCGCCTTCCTTCCTTCCTTCCTTCCTTCCTTCCTTCCTTCCTTCCTTCCTTCCTTCCTTCCTTCCTTCCTTCCTTCCTTCCTTCCTTCCTTCCTTCCTTCCTTCCTTCCTAAACAAAGCTAGATGTCATTAGTTTCCTAAATTGGTGTCTTTTGTGATGAAGCAAATATGTTGTGTTCTGATGCAATGTTTTATTTCCACTCTGCCAATGAGTTGAGTATGGTTAAGTCTGAAAAATTTATGAGCCACTTGAACTTGAAACCAGGCATTTAACTTCTGAAACAATGTTTGTTATTTTTGACATGTTTGTTATTTTTTTTGCTGGGTACCCATGAGCTGCCTTTCAGCTTCAGCTGTGGAAGGGGCAGCCCACAAACTCTGGAAGTGGTTCTGCTTACATAAGCAACAAGTTCTCTTAGCATACCAGGGCCAGGGTTTTAATTATGAGCCTGTAACTGAAGCTCTTGATGTTTCCTCTGAGGAGCTGTTGTCACGGGTGATTTGGAAGATGCTGTTTAGTCTGGAGTTTGAGCTACCAAAGGAAGTACATGCAGATTTTTCTTAAGACAGAAAGAGAAGCTCTCACACTTCATGCCCACTAGAGGAGAAATGTGGTTATGGTCTATACTGTACACATACATGCAAACCACTTTGCCTCAACAAACACAGCTTCATACAGGACAAGGGAAATAAACAGAGCAATTACTGGACACTAGTTTGGCCTCTCTCCTTTCTGAAGAGAACCCATAAACTTTAATTACCAAGATATTTCTTCTGGCTCCGTGTCCCTTCCAAAAAAGCCAAAAACCAAAAGTACCAAAAAGCACCTCAAAAGTACAAAAAAAACCACCAAAGCCCCCCCAAAACCAACCAACCAAAAAAAACCACCCAGAAAAAACTCATTTCCTCCAAGGAAAGACAGTCATTAGGTGTAAGTTTCATACATCCTCCTATTCATTCCATATGTCTTCTCTCTCCTGCTGACACAGAAAAGGGGACCCGTAACCTGTGATAAGATGAAAATTTAGTGGAGATGACCTGATGCAATTTTTGTTCACAGAAGAAAATATAGAACAATGAGGAAACTCTTTCTCTAGTGGGTCCAGAAAGGATTTTAAATACAAGTAAGAAAGAGGAGAAAGGTGCAACATACATCAAAAGACTAATCCTACCTTAGGACCCAATATTAAATTGCAATTAACAGTTTAAGAAGGTTATCTGTCTTACAGAGGACTGTATTAAAAATTAATGTGAGGTTTATCATGCACATTTAGATTTCAACTTATGGTTGTAAAGCTAGAGCTGGAAAAATTAACTTAGAACCATCAATCTTGCTAAAAATCCATATGAAAATGAAAGTCATTAACGGAAAATTTTCAGATCAAGAAAAGATATCTTGTAATTTTTGATGGCTTATCATATCACTGAAAAAATAAAATTATTTGCTAAAACAGTCTCAGTAGCCCAGTATGGCAATTCTGTTAATGGCAAAGCATCCAAAATAATGGATCTAGCATCCGTGGTTTCAGCCAGCACGCTGTTATTCAATACTACCTCAAGTCATTGACAGGGGTGCAGGGAACAAATTCTCTCTCTCTCTTTCAAGGAGAAGGGCATTCCTTCCAGTGGAGCAAGCGTGGCAGAGGGAGCAGTGAGGCCACACTTGTCCCAAGCTGGAGGGAACAGTCTGGGTGACATGGCTGCAGTCACTCATGCCTGCAGTTGAGCTCTGCACTCTCTCTTTTGTACACTTTCGTTACTAATATTGTTGCTGTTACTGTTCGTTTTCCTATCTCATTGCTGTTTCCAGTAAACTGTTCTAATCTCAGCCCACGAGCTTTGCCTTCTGTGCCTCCAATTCTCCTCTCCAATCTGCTGCAGAGTGGAGGGGAGAAAGGGAGGGGGGGAAGCAAGTGAGCAGCATGTGGTTTTGGAGTCTCAGTGGGGGAGGGCACTAAACTAAACCATTTCTAAACCACAACAATGGAGAGGATGTTCCAGCCCGCAGTACCTCTAGGAATAGTCAGAAAAGCAGAGGAATCACTTTCCAGCTTAATGTTGGAATTATCATCCAACACAAACCAAAAATACATCTACTGCTTGATCCCAGAAATGCACTGCAAATCTAAGTTAAATAGCAACAGCAATAACTGTTTTCCCACCCAGTCACGTATAAAGCATAGCTCGTAAGTTCTCTGTAGCAAGATATACAATTCAACAGCAAAATACCATGAAAATTAGAGTGCCAAGGACTTTTTATATATGGCCTTGAATATAAGTCTGTTCAGGGAGAGTTGTATCCCATGCTAACAAAATCCAGCTCATTGCTGAGGGGTCAACAGCATGACTCCAAAGATGCAGGAAGAACAAGTACCTGAAAGAGCCAGAAACCAAAGTAGAGACTGGTATTCCAAAGCTCACACACAAGACTGTCACAGAACCATTGAACTTCTGATACCAAAATTGGCCAGATAGAAAGTTTCTAACACAGTTTTGAGTACTAGAAGTCAGGCATTCTTTATTGCAGTGCACTGGTCAGTCAGAGGATCCTTCCTCTAATTGAGTGTGCTGAGTGTTGGGTAAACAGACTTTGCCATACACACTGGTTACATATTCATTAACCATTCATTAACTATCCCAGCTTACTTAAATTATAAGTATTGCTTTATTTTACATAGTCACACCCCTTATCAGAAGTCCTTATCTGATCTTTTGGTGTCTTCTTCAGTGGTCGTCAATGTCCAGTGTCCCAAAATTTTTAAATGGGTGTTCCTTGACCCGAGTTTCTGAGAAAGTATAAATTTCCTCCTCATTTCTCAGCTCAGCTGTAATCAGAGTTTCAGCCAGGGAAGATTCCTCTGGTCTCCCTCAGTCATTATCGGTGATGGCCACATGAGTGGGGTTTTATGTTTCAGCTGCAGAAAATCCCTTTTCCAATGCCCATCTTTATTACAGCTTGCACATTGATTAATACCAAGTCTCCCAGGGGAATTTGAGGTAGGTTGTCCATGCCCTCATCCCCTTCTTTTCCCCAGGGGCACAATTCCTCTGAAAATTCCTTTCATAACTGCAACTACTTTTTGTTTAGTTATTTCTTGCTGGTTTTGTCTATTCTGATAAACTCCCCAAGCAACATCTAACAACTTCCCTAAATCATACTGCTCTTGTTCCTGAGCCTTTTGTAGTTTCCTTCTAATATCATCTGGTTATTGCCCCACATATATGGGGGCTAATTGAATTTTTCCCTCCTCTTCTCCAGGATTGATATTAGTATATTTTTGAGCCATTTCCTCCAGACAACTTAAAAATTTGGTAGGTGATTCCTTGCAATCCTGCTAAATTTCAAATAATTTTTACATATTGATAGCCTTTGGCATGGCATGTCTATTTTCATGTAGTATCCATTGTTGATATCTATTTAATGTCTCTCTAAACATGGACACATTAGGGTCCCACTTGTGATCTGCAGTGGGAAAATTATGTCCAATGTACCCAGCAAATTACCTGTCATAATTTGCTCTTCCACAAACCTCCTACTGGTTTTAACAACTCTCTTTCCGTACCATCAAATAACATATCTAACATGATATCTATATCCTTCCAGTCCAGATCCTGAGTTTTAATCATAGTTTCAAAAGCTTTTGCCATTTTGTCTGGGTCAGCTCAGTAGGTGCCAGCCATTAACTCCCAATTATTAAGGTCTGTTATTGAAAACATCACTTTTACTGTGATTAAACTGTCTGTACCTACTGCCTGACAGCGGCAGCTACTGTCACATACTTGTGTTTAGTTCTAGTTCTCCCTGCAACCAGACTAAAACCCTCTGCTCCTTGATACATCCTTTCCATTTCCAGCTTCTAACTCTGCTCCTTGATACACTGGTGTCTTGGGGTGGGGAAAGAAAAGGCTTCCTATGTGCTGAAAAAAATGACAATCTGAGTAATTGTGGTGTTCAATTATGGATTATGTATGTATTTACAGATTAATAGTATGGAGAGAGAGAAAAAATACTTACCTATTAATAATTTCTTTACTGTAGAAGTGAGGAAAGAAAAAACATTTTTATTTTCACTAAAATTCAGCATGCACCAAAGTTCAAAAATAGAGCATACTTCTTCAATGCTGGAAGTGAAGAGAAATTGATGATTTTAGAATACTGCTGTATGCAGCAAGGAACCAGGCTAGGTAACATATTTTCCTGACATAAAGAAACACACCTGAAGACAGCTAACAGGACTGTTATGAGACCATTTTGGAACAAGATCACGATGAACAAGACAGGAAACATTTAAATACCCTTTCACTGCAAAGGAGACATCTTCACTGTTCTGCAGCATGTAAGCTTTATTTCTCTTTAACTGATGGGACTTTTGTCTTCATCTCTACCTTGAAAATTGTTGGGTACCCAAATGCCTGGGGGGAAAAAAAGTAATTTTTAAGAATATTTGGAACAGAAAGACCAAGTCATCTTGGAGTACTTGAAACTCAAAAGTCTAACTTTTTCACATCATGTTCCCATGATTGTAGATGGAAAAAACTATTATGCAAGCTTTGTCATCATGGTACATATTAAATATCCAAAGACAGATTTAAGTAAAAGATGAGTACATGCATGTACTCTGATGGCATTTACCATCAGAACATTTTTACCTGAAAGGCCATTTTCTTTGATTATACTGCATGAAGATCTGGATATTATACTCACAGTGCTTAAATTCAAGTATTTGTTCTTTTATGACTACCTTATGCTAAATCTGTGTTATGGGTGGTTTTTCCCACCAGTGAAAACTTGTTGACCAAGAGCATACTTTAGGAGTGTAAGCAACACTGAAATAGAATATGTTTTTACGGAAACACAGAATAAATCCATAGAAGTTAATATTTGATTCCAGAATTCCAGCAGAGTAAACCAAAGCAGTTTACTCCAGAGTCCAACACCCCTTTTTCTTTTAACTATGGGGTTATCCACAAGGATCTGATGCACATTAGAAGAGGATCAAGACACTCACGACAATAGACCACACAATGCACAAAGACATCATTGCAGGCATTTTAAATTGATGAAAGTAGATATCAGTTTGGGCATAATCATTATTCCTGTAGTGGTTTGGTCTAAAATACTCATTACTGTTTACCTTCTGTGAGATAAGAATTAGGAGAAAAGCAAAGCAGGCACCAACCTTGAAAGAATATAAAGAAGTTTATTAACAGACCTTAAAGAGGGAAAAGAAAAAAAATAAAATCATACCACACCTTCAGAACAATTCTCCTTCCCCCCACCTTCCTCCCTTCTCCCACTGACAATGTTAAAAGACAACCCTTGAGATGTTCAGTCTGTTTACCACTTCCATAACCTTGTTCAGACCATTTAGGAAGAGGAGTCTCTCTTGCCCATGCTATGAAAACATTATCACAATGAGCCAGCTGCCCGGGTTGGTTCTCTGCTCACATGTGAGTCCCTTCCCCCTGACTTGCAGCTTTTCCCACAACTGCTTTCGAGGGTCCACTCTTGAAGGTTTTTGGGGTACAATTTTAAGGTTGAGCCATTCAGAAACAAAAGTTCTCTTCACCCATCTCTGGGAGCATTTCATCTCTAAGAACAGATGCCCTTCTCCTTCCCTGGGAGCAGGTCCTTCTCATCTTCATTTCTAGGGAGCATCTCTAGGAACAGAGGTCTTCCCCTTTCCATGTGGAGTAAGAGTCCTCATGGCTTCCATCTCTCCCTGTTCAAACTTCTCATGAAATTACAGCTGCGTCAG
>NW_008238355.1:6654491-6670794 GCF_000691975.1 Corvus brachyrhynchos
AGAGAGAGCTTGGAGGGGGAGTTTGCCTATTCTTAAATGTGGATCACAGAGGCGGTCACAATTTTAAGTGGCTTAAAGAATTGTCCCTATTCAAACTGGCCAGCTGATAGGTTCTGTCAGGTCATGGGGAAAACTGTAAGCACTCCTTTTCGGGAACATCACTTCCGAGACTATGCTTTGTTAACCCATGACACTAGCTAATAACTTCTTCCTCAGACTTCAAAGCTTTTTGTTGCTGTCCATGAACTTTGATTCTAATTTAACCTTCGGGCCAGTGCTTCATCTCAGTTTATCAGAGACATCAGTCTTCATAACTGCATTTTGTGAAGAAGATATTTTTTCCTGCAAAGTCAGGGTTTTCCAGCCTGCATCTCCCCAACAGTATTGAATCTTTTTCCCTTATTAGCAGCTGAGAAAAATTAGTATTTTTCTTCTCTTAGGGATCTCATTCACTGATAAGGTGCTTTTGATTAGAGCAAAAGACAGAACTGCACTGATAAACATAGAGATAATTGAAAATTCAGCACTTTCCTTTCCCCTTTAATGCACAGAATCTTCAGTTTAAACTTTTTCCTCCTTGTTTATCCTCTCCATAAGCCGGTGTGGTGTACTCACAGGCTTCACTACCATGAAAAATTTAATGTAAGAAATTTTAAGTGCATTTTCTTTGCACCTCCTTGCCCTCATGTTACCTTTAAAATTTGCTGAAATAAGACATATTTCCTGGAATGGCAAACAGTTCTCCCTGCAAAAGAAAGTTATTGTTTTGTTTTAAACATTATTAACATCTTTATCTTTCTTTAACTGAGGGACAGAGTGTCATTTTCTGTGCAAATAATATGTTTGTTTGCATCAATAATTCAGGACTGACTTTGAGTTGACCCTATATTGTATCCCTCAATGGAGATCTATGAAGGGATATTCATAATATCTGTGAACATCTTGCATTACACCAGTGGGATTTTTCATCATCAGTAGATGAATACCAGAAATGTGGACAAATAAAACATGGCAAATGTATCCAAAAGACAGGTTGAGCCTGATTTATTTAGCAGTCTTTTATTTATTATAGTCATCCTTGGTCTTTCTCTTGGGTATGAGGAATGGAATTATTTCCTGTAACTGTAAAACTAAACTGGAAAAAGGAGGACACAAAATAAAATAATGAAGAGCAGGACTCTTCCTTTTATCACTATGATAAAGAAGAGATTTTTCCCCCCTTTGCATTCACTGAAATCAAGGGGGATTGTGAAGAATTGGTAGAGATAACATCTGGTTGGAAAATCAGAGGAGAGTAAAGGAGGAGAAAAGGTA
Source organism: Corvus brachyrhynchos (assembly GCF_000691975.1). Classification (NCBI taxonomy): domain Eukaryota; kingdom Metazoa; phylum Chordata; class Aves; order Passeriformes; family Corvidae; genus Corvus; species Corvus brachyrhynchos. The sequence continues at coordinate 6,655,806 of NW_008238355.1, forward strand.
CAACCAATAGTTTAATAAATCTGCCATTTATTTTAAAATATTAGATTTTTGCATTTAGGCACAAAACTTTTAAAATTTGAGTCCTCCAAAAGGAATTATTAGGGCAAAATTTTAGCAGTGGCAGCCCTAACAATGAATGGGATTATACCTGTCTTCTCAGAGTCCAGACCAGAGATCACCATGCACACCCAGATAAGAAAATACTCTCGTGTAAAATCCATTCCTGGTCTGTAAGAGAGGGGAAATACCTGTGCCTTCCCAGACCACTTCTTCCCTGTCAGTCTTCAAGTAATTGACATTTTACTTCAAGAACTGGACTAGTATATGGGACAGGGTTTCCAAAGCCACCTTTTGCCTGAAAGGTAAGTACTGAGTATGCAGTGCTATATGCTGCTACCATTACTCTGTTTTGTTCCTCCTGGATACCTTTTCTCTAACCTATATATATATTATTCCCTTTTTCTTCTGCTGAAGTACTGCAGAGTTTATTGAGCAGATGATTTTCAGAAAGTTAATCACCTGAGGTGATGTTTAGCCTGATTCATCTTAATTTAAGCTGATAGTGAAGTCCTGCCCAGCAGCAAATCATTTTCTCAACAGCTGAAACCCCCAATTATTATGACTAAGTTTAGTATGTTTTCTTGGCCTAGACAAGTATAAAAGACTCTGCTACATTAAGTTTCTCACGGTATCATTGATCAGCCAGAAAAATGGAAAGTAATTGAAATAAGAAAGAACTCAATGGGACATTTCATTATCTTGATACAGAAGATTACAGTACTGGTCCATTGCTTATTTTGAAAAGAGTCATCTGGAGTTCAGTTATAACTATCCAAGCATGTTTTAAAATAGAAGTTATTTGGTATTAATAGAATCATGAGAGGCTAAATGAATAAACCCAACCCTTTAGACACTTAGTTTAAAACTGGAGAGAAATGCTGTGCAGATACAAGCCAAATTCAAGACATTTTCCAGACTGAAAAGGAGTATGAAATGACAGCCACTCTTAGCAGTGCAGAGTCACCATTACAATTGGGTTAAACTGAAAACCAGCCCCAAGGTGCAGTGAAACAATGTAGAAGTCCAAACATGCATTTCTCCAAGTTATATTATGAAGGCCTCACATTCATTCATTATTAAAGAGATACACTGTTTGGGCAGAGATTTGTCTGGGTTTTCTTTCCCTTTTCTTGCTTAGTTATTTCTTTTGGAAAATATCCTCCCTGCAGACACATTTAGAAGGCAACATACTTCTCAAAATCACACCACCTCCTTGCTTTCACAGAAGAGAGTCACCAAGTGAGTCCTGTTAGCTCCATCTCTTGGGAATCAGGGGACAACTCATGAATGTCTCATGAGAAGGGCAGGTCTGACTTCTGTGGCTTTGGGAGGAGAGCAAGGTCTCTATTGTGGTGGCCAACAGCTGGCCTGAAGGCCTCACAACAATAATTAATACCCATTTTATAACTGGAAGGTAACTAATTATATAAGTACCTTGATTATATAACCTTGACCAGTGTGGGCTGTTGGGGAGAAGGCCTAGGCCGCTGAGGAAGTGAGCAGCCATTGGCTGATTGGCCAGGTGGCAACTGGTTCGGCCAGCAGGGATAGACCACGCAGACCTTCAGATCTACACAAGGGGAAGAAGACTCAATAAAAGTTGGCTGCTGTGCATGAGCCCAGTGTGTCTTGTCGCTTGTCTGTCTCCGAAAGTGCGACTCTGCCTAATATTGTTAGGGAGCACACATGATCTTAGGTTGACCTGATGCATTGGTATGAATCACTGACTGACAGGCACAGGCAAGGAGTCAGAAACCGGAGCCAAAAATCTCGTGAGATATTGGTAAGTTGCAAAAAGTGGAGAAAAACAATAGTATTTTGTTCTCTGCTGAAAACCATAAAATTTTCAAGTAAAACACACTTGAAGAAGCATAGCTTTAAAAGAAGACTACATGCAGAAGATACAGACACGTTTTTCTATATATTATTATACAGTATATAAAATCCTGGCAATACGGCAATCCTGTATATTATTACATATACTATTTTCCTGTATCTTATCTCCTGAGAATCATTTGGCTAACTGGCTCTCCTGAGCTACATTTAGCCAATTATTCTCTCACTGCTTACTGATGTTTAATTCCCAGCACTTCCAATTTATTTTTCAATAAAACTTTTGTAAACTAGTCATGATAATAAACTTCATCTTCTCCTTTTGTTTAGGAGAAACAGTCCCCTAAGGAGCAGACTGAGGATTATGGAGTTGTTAACAGTTAATAAAAAATCTCCTAGAAACTATGTTCCAAAAATACTTTCAACTAATGTCAAAGCAGTTAAAAATATTATCTTTCGTTCACAAACTTCTGCTTTGGTGATGCAAGAGAAACCAATGAGGTTCATGTCTGCAATACTCTTCCTGAGCTCACAGTGCAAAAACAGGAGCTTTGTGAAGAGCTTTCTCAAAAGAAACAAATAAAGGAAAGATTCCCTTCTGAATGTGTTAGATGATTCTCTGTTTGAACACAGACACTACTGTACTATTAGCCAAAAGAAGGCCCACTTTGGGAAGTGGGGGTGATGAGAAGGAATAAAAGAGAGAAATCAATAAAATGGAATCTAGAATTCTGTGTAGATTAATGTTGTATGAGAACTCATTTTAGGATGGGCTCAATGTATGCTAAACAAATATTGGTCACAGAAAAAAAGAATTCCTAAATACAGTCTGCCATGTTGCAAGCCAAACCTGATTTTGCTGATATATGTCTCCAAGTCTGAGGTTATTATTTAAATTACGGGTGATACAGTGAAGACTCTGTTCAGCCTTTAACTAGTGAAGTGATTGTAAATGCTACTATAACTTATGCATTGGTACTGATGCTAACTAAGTAATAGCAGAGATTTTCTTCAAATTTCTGTAGTATAATCAGTTCTCTTGTGTTCAATGAATGCCACAGCTACATTGTTTGGTGTTAATTTGTCCCTACAGTGGGAAATGGTGATTATTGCCAAATGTAATCATAATTCACAGCCAATTTTGATTATTACAGTCAGGTTCAGTGTGCAGAGAAATTAGTTACTCCATAATAACTTTTGAAAGTTGCAACCAGGCTTTTAAAAATTATGACTTTTCCACCTCTGCTGCAATACATGTGTTTCCTGTTCTTGAGCTGCAAGTGATCCAGAGGTAATATTAGGTACTTAACTTGCTATTCCAAAAAGAATTGAATGTGTCTTAGTTTTCTTGCATTTTTCAGGTATAGGAAATCAGATTAAGGTGCACTGTTGTAATAACAAACACAGGGCAAGCTCCCATTTGTGGTAGAGGCTCACATGGAGTCAGTGTTGTCTGGATTTTCCCAAAGCAGAACACTTCTAGAGGAGAAGTACACAGGTGCTCTCCTCCCTTTCTCTGCTCATTGCTGATGCCAGGCAGACAGTTCTCATGGCCAGGTTTAGTGTTGAGTCTATATTGGCCATTGTAAATGGCCTAGGAGATGTTTTTCATTTTTAGAATGAATATATGTAGGCATTCAAATTATCTTCTGGAATCCTATTAAAAATGCCCACAGTCCACTCCCTTTTCATAAAATAATCTTCTTTGATTTAGAATGAACTCAGAACTGCACATCATGGATGTTGTCTGGGTCATTAATATACACAGCTTCACTTTTCAACAGGTTTCTGTCATAACAACCACCCTAGGTACTAAATAATTGAGTCCCAGGTCATATCCTATTTCCTGCAGTACTATTTGTACTTTACTGTAGATGAAACAATGGTCACTCCTGACTGAGCAGACCTCTTGGTTAAGCACCCTCAGATTTCTTTGCAAGCATGTGCTCTTTCCTGTGCAGACCCACAGGTGGGATTTTCATCTCCATGAACCCACAATTGCTCATTGATCATCACCTTCTCATCCACTTTACAGAAAACTAACCTATCACAACATTTTTTCCAAATATTTGACTTTAAAAAGAAAGCAAAAAAGCCCAAGAGCACTCATGTTTGGTAAGTAAATGGTAGATCAGGTTTTTTAATTACAGTTTCCATGTACTAGCAAGAAAAATCTGTTGATATTAAACTTTGGAAACCTTATCAAGATCTTTGTCAAGAAAAGAGCTAGAAGGTTCACAGTGAAAGTACACGTTCTAGTGAGGTAAAGACCAGGGAGTAGAGCTATGTGTTCACATAAATGCATTACATTAATCCAGCCTCACATTCTCTGAACCATTACAGTAGCCACCAGCTGGGACTTGCAGTATGTTCTAGACAGCCAGACTCTGTGTATATTCATCTTTGCATAAGCACAGCTATTTGACAGGCCTTTAGCATTTCTGCTGTGTTTTATCACATGGCTTTAATTCAGCTTGCCAACATTTTCACTGCTCAAATTTGAAAACTATATTGGGTTTTCCCCAGTATAATTCTAACCACAGAACAGGGGGTTCTACTCCCTCCTGGTGTTCGCAAGTAAAATCAGCTCATGGCAGATATCTCTGCAGGTGATGGACAGCAGTGATCCAGGAAGACTATAATTTTATGGCATAATTCCCTGTCATGTGGAGATATTTCCTTCCCCCACATAGAATTAACCAATGCATTTAACAAAATATAGATACACGTGGAAGATAAACTATAATTCAATTAGTGGGTTTGCCAAATGTCGTAATTCACAACAATAATAGAAGAATGAAAATGTATTTGCAATAAAATTTTATTACATCAAATGGTATTAGTGATTTTCCAAAAATGCCTCAAAAATACCTTATTTAGCATTGCTGAGGACAAATTTTAATTTAAAAGACACAGTAGAATAGAGCTTCCTAAAGATACTTGATATTTCAATGTATAAATTTTTTTTTCAGAGAGAAACAATTGAAAGAGACTTATTAAGTTCAGTGCAATGTCCTCTGCTGTGTAGTCTTTATAGGAATAAAGGCAGCAGTCCAGCTGAGGGGCATGTCTGATGAAGTCATCCTTTGGCCTTCTCTTTGATTTTCCCCTCTTAAGTATTTTAGCCTGTCAACTAATTCTTCTACATAAGTGGAAATAGGTACCTCAAGTACCGTCTGGGACACCTCTGAGTTTCACCATCAGTAGAAATCTGCCCCAAAACCATTTACTGACTGATAGGAAAAGGTTTCTCGATACTATTCAGAAAGACAGTATTTGAAGTGACCGATACTTGATAAAAGCGACAGGAAAGACCCACTTTAAGTAAAGTCAATGAAGAAGGAAACACTGAAAATATCACGGAGCAAAATTATGTGTTAGAGAGCAACCAGACTTTTTTTCTGAAAGAAGCTGTCAGCATTTGATTTGGTTTGGTTTGGTTCATTTTGGTTGGTTTGTTTGTTGGGGGTTTTTGGTCATTATTTTAGTTTTAAACTTATTTGAATCTGCTGATGTAAATGGAATAACAGCATAAGATTTTTCCAGAAAGCCTTACAAAGTGAATTGACCTTGTTCACTTACAGTCATGTGGTGTCAAATCCAGCAACTGCACGTACTGTGATGGAAGTTGCACATATGGTATGTGCAGATTAAACCACTTTACCACTTATTTAGATTTTTTGTTTTTTTGATACAGGAATGAACTAGGTTTGCAAAACAAGAAATTCACTGTATGGGAAGAGGGGTTGCAGCTAAAAAGTATTCATGAGAACCTTGTAAAATGACACTGTCTACAGAGCTAGAAAATTGTTCTTAGTTGTTTTTATTTTTGCATGCAATACACATATTTATGCTGGAAAAATGATGAATTTTTCTGAACAGAGAGACTCAAGGTGTTTTGTGCTCTTTCATTTTTCACTAGATTTAGGCAGTTTCTGTCTTCTTTTTGAATTGGGTCAGGTGAATTTATTTGAATTGCTTCTTCCCATATTAGCCAAAACATTAGTGTCTGATGTCTTCTGAAAACAGAAGTGTGTTGCTCAGGGAAATATATGTAAAATTATGAATGAGAAACATCATAACAGCACTCAGGAGAAGATAGTGAGGTGGATGAAAATCCTGACAGTGGCCCTTCCCCTTACAAGACTCTGCTAGTGCAAGAAAAGCAGATAAAGCAAGGGTTTCATGTCTCAATACCACGACTTCTTTCAGTAAAGACCACTCCCATCCATCAGTGTTGAATGGAGTCACATTACTGCAAGTAATTTAGTGATCCTCCCAGTGAAGAGAGAGTGACTATACTGGGGTGCTGCAGGAGAAGGTCAGTGCTGAAGCCTTTGCAGATCAAGTTTCACCACAAAACCCACATGTGTTCTGGAGAAGTGGAATTCAGAATTGCAGGATATCTTGCCTGGAGTTCTTATTAAACAGATCACATGCATTAGCCATCATGGCCTTGTTTTGAAGAGAAAGAAATCCCTTGGTGAGAAAGGAAGTGAGGGTCAGTAATAAAATCTACCTCTAAAAATAACATCAGCTTTACAATAGTGCTTTTGCTTTTACACAGTTTATACAGGCAAATTACTTGGCAGAGTTATTTGACAGCAGAGAAGCAGCCTTAGTTTGCTATTTTTGAGCCACTTATTCATCACAAGAGCTTTATTGAAAAATATAATTTCCATTCTTCTGCAAACAAATCAAAAAGCTGGTCTCTGAAGATAACAGTGTCATTCATTTTTGAAGCTGGCAGCACTGACTTGAGAAGTTATGCATTATCTCTTTTTTTAGAGCAGACTTCCATTTTATTCACTGGAAATAATGAAATATTAACTGTTGTATTAAAAAATTAAGTGTTTTGAAGGGAAGAGAAAGAAGATCATACAATCTAACTCAAGATCACCACAGGGAGCTCTTCTGGTGCTGTGGAGAAGCCCAAGAGAGTGCTGTCAGCGCATATCCACAGGCTACCCCTCCTATTCAGACTCAACCCTAAAGAAAACAGTGTTTCTACGGCGATAACTTTTATGCCCTATGAGCAGTGTGTAACAAACTACCAACACAGCAGTTCCTGGCTGGTTAGCATGTTACACACAACAGCCATTCCCTCAGCCCTGTTCCACACTCAGAACAGATGCACCTCACATTTCCCCAGAAATCATCACTGGCCAGTTTCAGCTGGCTTGGCTCTGAGGTATAGCTCTTTCCTTTGCTGGCGTAGCTCTGAGGCAGGAGAGCAGAAAATTTACCCCTTGATTTGGATGTTCTTGCTGTTTTGTTGAACACCACTGTCTCTGCATGGCACAACACTGCTTTCTACAGAAATGACACGAGTTTTCCAACAAGATTAGGTTTTTAACGAGGTTTCTTTTTTTTCCCCTTCATCATTTTGATGTTAAGGCTTAAATTTGACTCCGGAAACTAGATAATAGTAATAATTATGGACTCCAATGATCAGGGAAATACTAAAAAGACAGTTACAGCTATTTGAACAACTAGTACATTTATGCATTTCATTACCTTCAGGTGTACTAACACAACACCTCCATCAATACCTCAGACAGAGAGCACAGGAAACTCCAATTTTCTCTTTCTCCCCCAGCAAGTCAGGGTAACAAAAACACCTTGTTCAAATTCAATATAAAGAAAAAGCAAACTCAAAAAAACCCAGTGAAAGGTCTTGCTCCTTATCAGCAAGGAATAAAGGTTTGATTCTACAAACTAGCTTCAAGTTTTTCTAACCTGAGGTACAGAAAACAAAATTTAAGATCCAATACTTTGACTGCCTTAACTGCAAACTACTGACTAATTTGAGGAGGACAAAGAGTCATTCCCAGCTGCCTGTTTAAAGGGACCAAAGTCTTATCCCAGCAATTCTTCTGGATAGCACATGGGTGTTACAGAGACAGATGATGAGGGGTAGTGAGACTGTGGGTGTCTCCCCTCCCAGCTGCAGGATGGCAGCCCTGCCTCTGCAAGTCTGCATTAAGGCAGGGACCCGTCCATGCCACAGCTGCTTGCAGAGCTCAGTCTTCCAGGCTCCATCACACTAGTTTACTGAATAAAGGCTCAGATTTATCTCTCTCACAACATCCATACTGGAAATACCAGACAGCAAGGCACAGATATTAATAGAAAACAAGTCTACACACTTGGAGCTCAAGCTCTGGTTTAAGCTGATAAACAGCTGTACTACAGGGTTGTAAGCACAATCAGAGAGGAAAGATTTGATTTACTAAAGCCTGGAAAATAGTGAGATGCTTTTCTGCTGCAAAAATGTGAATGCATGAAAGCATTGAGGCAACAGAAATTGCCCGAGCTTTGAAAGAATCATTAGAAAACTATGAGGCATATTGCTAACAGAATTTTTGCCACTACCTTTCCCATTGCAATGTTATCTCTGCTTCTAGAGATTTGTGATCTCTCTTTAGGCTCTCCATTGTAAGTGGCATTTAATGCCTGTAGCCTGCAAATAAAAATCTACATAGTAAGGCAAATTTCAAGGTTTATTTCTAAATGAACTTTTCACATGTCCACATTTGCCTTCACAAAAATAATTTTTTCAAAGTTTGAAGTAAGTGCATTCTGATATGAATCTTAAATAATTGATACAAAATGTCCATTTGGTATTAAAAAATCTCCAGTTTGTCATATAAATCATCATGTATATTTCTTATTCAACTGGATGAGCAGACCTTATACAGTTATTGGGGGGTTTGATAACTACTTTCACAAATTCATGGAATATTTTGAGGTGGAAGGGACCCACAAGGATCATTGAGTCCAGCTTCTAAGTGAATGGCCCATACAGGGATTGATCTCAGAACCTTGATGCTCCAAACAACTGAGCTTATCTCAGGGATGGGATCTGAGCCAAAATCTTATTTATTATTATTGATAGACTAGCAACTGAATGATCAATTTGTTGGATTCTGTTTTTCCAAGAACACTTTGAGTATTAAAAAATTAATTGCCCTGGTGTCTGCAGAAAACTAACATTTTTGTTCGAGGTTGTATCTTTTATACCATTAAAGACAGAACAAATCCATTGAGTTTTTGCCCAGCTTAGGTTTAAAGCAGGATGTTTTCAGTTGGTTGCAGATAACACGTTTATGTGAAGAGGTGAAATTGTACTGCAATGAGACTTCTTCCCTTCCCAAATTCATGGCAGAATGAGAGTACAGCTACTGCACTGGGTCTGATGAGAAGACCCAGACTAGCAAGTGAAAGCTGGTGACAGCCTAGCACAGGGCTGTTCAGAGCATGGTTTAACGTAAGTGGTACCATGTCCATGAAATGAAACCTTTAAAAGAGGACACTGGAACCAGTGGGACAACATCCTCCCATGCTAACTCAGGCTGCAATCCTGTGAAGAATTGCTCGTTCCCTAGACCCCCTCAGGAGCTTAGATGACTGAGCAAATTATTCCATTTACCTATAATGGAAGTATAATTCTAAAACTAAATAATTAACAGCAAAATTATATCTTCAAAGAAAATAAATTAATTGATTGACCAGTCTAACTGACCTATTTCCCCCAGCTGGTAACTATATAATTTTCCTAACTTGTTTTTAATTAGTTGTTTAAATTAATTGTTGTAAGCAGTGCCCACTTTTAGCCAGCACTAGTTAAGTTTTTTCAGAGACTCTCATTGTCACTTATAACACTTATAACTTAAAACACCAAAACTGTAATTTTGCTAAAACTAAACCTGGCAAGCTTCAATAAACAGAGCCAAAGGGAGTTGAAGATTGAACATCTGGGATCTTAAATTTATGGCCCTTCAAAGATGTTGGAGTAACCAGAAGTTACAGAGGGGATTAAGGCCTGGAAAGTTGGAGACTCCCTGTCTGACAAAGATGATAAAAAGACTAAAGAATGTGGACCAAATTAGCATGAAGAGTGAGAAATTAATAACAAATAGAGGATAAAATACTAGTTAATGAAAAGAATTATGCAAGTCAGAACCAGTGAACATACATTTCTTTGTTTGCTAAAAATGTATAAATAAGTGAAAAATTTTTGTATTGGCATCTGTGTGGAGGCCAGGACTTTGTCAGCCACACAAACCTCTTGGCCGAGAATAGAGTAATGCCTTACTCCCTAACACTAACAAGGCAGAGTTAGAGAGGCTTATTTATCCTGACAATTATGGGGGACTTCAGCAACACCCCTGCCCAGAGTGAAGTAGGATTTCTTATAATTCTGTAGGAGAAACTGTAGTACTGTTGTGATCAGAGATATTCACAGAAAAACAACTATATGTGTGGTAACTTTGGAAAGCTCATCCCATCTGTTAATTCATGTTATTTACATGTAAGGGAAGAACAGCAATCGGGAACCTGATTCCTTATCACTGTAGTGACTCTTTATCAGAGGACATAGCAGATAAGGAAAACATGCCCACATGCGGCAGCAGCCTTCCATTCAGCCTTCTCAAGGACACCTTGGTGTCTGCGTGCTGAGCAGCTGGGTTAAAGGTCAACAGTGTCTGATGTGTCACTGAGTCACCACTATGAGAAGTCTGTTAAGCACAACTAATAAGTGGACAGGAGGACTTACTCCTAACCATCCTTAATTCTGGGGTTTTTTTCAAATAGTAAAGCAAAAGAGGCACCTCCAAACAAATGCTGCATGTATGTGATTTCACATTTGCTTTTTTGTATCTTTTTCCCCCTGTGAAGGAAGTTGAATATCCAGCCAAGGGGCAGAAATGAAGTTGAGCCCTATATTTCCAGATACCTGTGAGCAGACAGTCTCTGTAGAGCAGAGAGAAGTGTAGTCAAAATAAATAGCAAAGAGTGGAACTAGATGAACTTTCAGGTCCCCTCGAATTCAGACCATTCCATGATTCTATATGAATCAACTTCTTTATCAAATATTGGTGCTCTGTGAGAGCAACTAGGGAAACACAGACTACTTTTCAAATTATGTGAAAACTTAAGCTTATCTGGAACTGCTAAAGACACGGCCCTGATTCTATATATTTAAAAGTCTTCAGAGGGTCCTTTCTTAGAAAAATAGATAAAAGAAACCATAAACATCAGAGGCAAATTTCTCATAGTGCCACAGTTTTTCAGACACCCCAGTTTGGCTGTTAGTACACCAGATGTTGAAAATCCTGCCAGACTTTAAGAGACATCAGATGATTCAGGACTGAGCACTTTCTATTTAAACTTCAGTATGGAAACACCGTGTGTGTGTGTGTACAGCTTTTAAAGGCTCTGTTCCCAAAATCTTAATTGGTACTTCTCAGTGCAGTGAATAAATGACATGATGATGCTTGAGATAATTTTTTCAATAATAAACAAAGTTATTTTGAGGATTAATGTTTTAATTAAGTTCTCTGTTCTCTCTTTTAAGTCCTCTATAACTTAAAACATTCTCATGAAGCTCCATGTCATTCTGTATTCTATAGCACATGTTTTCTCTACCATATTTTATGCTTTTCTCTCTGCACTTATCTATTTTCTTGGGTATCTCATATTCTGAATGAATATACACCATCTTGATTCATTGCATAGCAACAAGAATGATGAAAACACTGTCTTCCAGTTATTATCCAAAAGGCAATAGCAAAGAAAATAGTTCAAAAAGAAGAGGCAAGATATTTCATGTATAATTGTGCTAGATATTTGCAGGTAATGTACAGTAAAATATATTTATTCTCAGTTATACTAGTAAGGGAGAAAAGGATAGACAAATCATCTTAAATGTGATAGGGGATATCTCCTTCTGAAAACTTTGACTGGCTTCAGCTATTTTGTTTTGTCAGTAAATTCCCTTTGTGACAAATTCAGTCACAACTCTCTACCTTGGTAATAATATGAACTATATTCAAGTTTATAGATACTTTAAAGTGCGAGGGGTGCAAGGGAATGTTAATTAATGGTACAGAATCTCTGAATGGTTTGGGCTAGAAGGGACCTCTGGAGATCACCTAGTCTAACCTCCCTGCTCAAACAGGTCGCTGGAGCTGGTTGCACAGGATCATGAACAGGTGGGATTTGAATATCCCCAGAGAAGGAGACTCTGCAGTCTCTCTGGGCAGCCTGTGCCAGTGCTTTGTCACCATCAAAGTAAACACATTTCCCCTCATACCGTGATGGAACTTCTGTGTTTCAGTTTGTGCCTGTTGACCTTATCCTGCTGTTGGACCACACTGAAAGAGCCTGGCCCTGTCCCCTTGATATCCATCATTATGGTGTGGAGGCCAGGACACATACACTAACAGAATCAATTAGATTGGAAAAGATTTCAGAGATCATCTAATCCAATCTGTGACCAAACACCACCACATCAACCAGACTATGGCCTAAGCGCCATGTCTGGTCTTTCCTTAAATCCCTTGAGAGACTGTGACTCCACCACTGCCCTGGGCAGCCCATTACAATGTCTAATCACCGCTTTTGTGATAATGTCCAATAGAAACCTTCCCTGGTGCAGCTTAAGGCTGTGTCCTCTTAGCCTGTTGCTGTTGCCTGGGAGAAGAGACCGACCCCCACCTGGCCACAGTCACCTTCCAATTACAGTACAACCTCCTCCAGTTGGAGAGTGATAAGGTCTCCCCTGAGCCTCCTTTTCTCCAGGCTAAACAACCCCAGCTCCCTCAGCCTCTTCTCATAGGACTTGTGCTCCAGACCCTTCACCAGCTCTGTTGCCCTCCTCTGGACCTGCTCCAGCACCTCAACATCCTTCCTAAATTGAGGGGCCCAGAACTGGGCACAGCATTCAAGGTGTGACTTCACCAGTGCCAATACAGGGGAAGAATCACTTCCCTGGTCCTGCTGGCCACCCTATTCCTGACACAGGCCAGGGTGCCCTTGGCCTTCTTTGCCACCTGGGCGCACTGCTGGCACTTGTTCAGTCTGCCACTGTCCCTTTCTGCCTGGCCACTGTCCCACCACTCTGTCCCCAGCCTGTAGCACCTCTGGAGGTTGTTTTGGCCAAAGTGCAGGACCTGGCACTTGGTCTTGCTGAACGTCCTATCACTGGATTTGGCCCATCAATCCAGCCTGTCTGGGTTCCTCTCCAGAGCCTTCATATCCTCCAGCAGAACAACCAACTTGTTGTCATCTACAAATTTGGTGATGGTGGGCTCAATCCCCCCATCCAGATCATCAGTGAAGATACTGAACAGAACTGGGCCCAGCAGTGATCTCTTAGGGACACCATCAGTGACTGGCCACCAACTGAATGTGGCACCATTCAGCACCATGCTCTGGCCCAGCCGTCCAGACAGCTCTTAACCCACAGAAAAGTGCATTTGCCCAAGCCATGGGCTGCCAGCTTCTCCAGGAGAATGCTGTGGGAGATGGTGTCAAAGGCTTTTCTGAAGTCCAGGGACACAACACCCACAGCCTTGCCCTCATCCCCCAGGTGGGTCACCTGGTTATAAGAGGAGGTCAGGTTGGTCAGGTGGGACCTGCCTTTCCTAAACCCCTGCTGGCTGGGCCTGATCCCTTGATTGTCCTGTCCTGTATGTGCCATATGATTGCACTCAAGACGATCTGTTCCTTTATCTTGCCAGGCACCAAGGTCAGTCAAAGGTAGAGTGATAAACTCCCACTTTTCCAGAGCACATTCATAAGTAGAGCTGTATATGTCTCATAACCAAGAGTATCAAATGAAAATTGTTAAAACCTTCATTATTATGTATTGAGATGCACATCACAGGTTTCTGATGATTCAGTTTATGAAGAAGTTTTGTCAGCTCTTCTCATGATAACAGCCTCAGCTTTCCACCTTGAGTGTCAGACTCAGAAATACCTGTCAGTTTTCATCACTGTGACAAAACCTACAAAAACATCCCTGATCCACCAGAAGTAAACTAAATACAATTTTCCTTTTCTCCTAGCAATGCAAACTGCTTTCATCTCACTCATGTTTCTTTTGTTTTCTTCTTTTCCCCAATTCAAAAATAGTGAAAGGTAATATAAACATCCATCATCAGCCAGCAAAGGCTAGGCTGGTTTAGCTAGAAGTTGTGTTAGTGAGATGCATTGATTGAGTAGGAATTATATCCATATTTTGAAGCAGCCAGAATGAGTATGGTGGGCTCAAAGTAGGACAGCCAAAATTTTTGCTATGTTATCCTGACATAATGTGGCAGTGGAAAGCATTGAGTCAACATGCATCACTTCCAGTGTCAGGCATTGCAGCAGAAAGATAGAGCACTATCTTTCAGTGACCAGGTCCCTTCAAATCCTCATCATTAGGCATTATCAGGACCCAGAAAATTATTTGCAAACAAGCTGTCCAGTGAATTTAGTTTGTTTTTTTTCTGGCCTGCTTCCAACAAAGACATTCACTATTTAAATACAGTTATTTCCACCAGCCTGGCAAAGGCAGTCTAGTAGCTCCCATGTAACTCAGCTGACTTTAGCTGGTCAGAAGACCACAACAACCCTTTGTGGCTCTTCCCCAAACTACTTAACTGCCAAATATTAGCTGTTGTTCTGCATTAACCAGGAAAGCAAGAGCACATCAGAGATCGACACTTCTCACATGTGAAGTCAGAGTATGTGACAAACTTCTTTTCACTGCAGAAATTAATAATCCCTGCTTATTAAAGGGAGTGGTTTATAACAAGGTGTTGCTATTGTTTTTAGTATATAAGAGGTGTTTATAGAAGCCAGGTCCTTGGAGGCTTTAATCTTAGGAGAACAACGTCCTCCTCCTTACAACCACAGAAATAAACCTATTTTCTGTACATCTCATCTGTAAACAGAGGATGAAATTTTTGATGCCTCTTCTTGAGGAGTCACATGACCCATATACACCTATAGTGAAGAAAATTTGTTCAACCACTGAGTACCAGAGTATCTCCAAAAGCCACACAACTTGCTAAAAGATTTCCTTTCTTAACAGGCTTGGGATAAGCTCCCTCAAGAAGGGGCAGAACTTTTTTCTTTTTTTTTTTATTTTTAATATGTTCAACTCTCAATCTTTGTGAACAAGGAGGGCAAACTGTTGAGTTTAAGATCACTGTCATAGGTTAGCAATCTAAATCTCGGAAGTGATGTTCTTCCTACAGCTTTCTCTATGGACTGACAGAACCTATCAGCTGGCCAGTTTGAATATGGACAATTCTTTAAG
>NW_008238355.1:6671358-6681101 GCF_000691975.1 Corvus brachyrhynchos
AGATGAAATGCTCCCAGAGATGGGTGAAGAGAACTTTTGTTTCTGAACGGCTCAACCTTAAAATTGTACCCCAAAACCTTCAAGAGTGGACCCTCAAAAGCAGTTGCGGGAAAAGCTGCAAGTCGGGGGAAAGGACTCGCATGCAAGGGGAGAGACTCCTCTTCCTAAATGGACTGAACAGAGTTATTTGGAAGTGGGAGGCTGTCTCGTTGTGATAATGTTTTCATAGCAGGGGCAAGAGAGACTTCTCTCCCTAAATGGACTGAACAAGGTTATTATGGAAGTGGTAAACAGACTGAACATCTTAAGGGTTGTCTTTTAACATTGTCAGTGGGAGAAGGGAGGAAGGTGGGGGGAGAAGAAGTGTTCTGAAGGTGTGGTATGATTTTTTTTTTCCTTCTTTTAGGTCTGTTAATAAACTTCTTTATATTCTTTCAAGGTTGGTGCCTGCTTTGCGTTTCTCCTTATTCTTATCTCACAGAAGATAAACAGTAATGAGTATTTTGGGCCAAACCACTACAATCACCTATGCATAAATAAAGTAACAAACTTTTTTTATCAGTGGAAAAGTGATGCTGTTTCAGTCTGTACAGGTGAGGGTTCGCACAGGTTTTCCTTAAATATTATATGGCATGAAACAAAAGAGGTGTCTCAGGTTATTGCCCTTATGATGACAATAACCCAAAACCTTGGATACTATCACAGCCAAACAAATTATGACTGAGTACACAAGATCCTGTTCAAAGGTGACAAGGACAATAAAGATACACTGCTGAACTCTTCACTGGAAATTATGGGTCTGGAATAGAGAATAAAAATGACACTGACTTCCTAATAATTCCCGTCTCCATAGCTACAGCCAGTTCCCCTGTCCCTCGCTTAAAAGACCTATGACACAATTCAGAGAAACAAAAGGTTCCAGAAACATTTGTTGTGAACAAATTCTTTACTTTTTTCCTTTGTTTGTCTCTTACGGCACTGTATTGTGCGCTAGAACTGTTAGGCAAGACGTATACCAAATGTGTTGGCCTGCAGTTTGAAATGTCAGGGTCAAGTTCCATCTTTTTGAAGCCAGTCAGGTAAGCTAAAAACCTCTGGGCAAATTACTGGTATAAAAGCCAACAGAAGGTTCCTCATTTATTTAAATTCATTGTTTTACACTTCATAGTTCAGTAGGATCCTCATTAATATAATTGGTGGCAACTGATTATCAGTGGGTAAAATAATCAATTAATATAGCTATTTAACATATTCAGCTTTTTGCCCTGGCACTTAGGGTCCAAGACTGCTCTCAGGCTCTCTGAAAAAATCCCATGGAATTTGGTAGGATTATATTGACTTTATATTGTTGTTAATAATAAAAATTTTTGGTTTGCAGTTTGCTCACCTGATGTATTTACTTCTTTTTTCTGATGATTTTCTGACCATTTTGTGCAACTTCCTTAGTTAAGTTTGTTAGAAACACTCAGTGAGATTCACTCTGAATTTAAATAATAAATCATGCCTCCTGACTTTTTCATGCAATAATTACTTCTTTTTTGATCATCCATGTGAGTAATCCTAGTAAAACAAATTCATCCACTGCAAGCCTGCAAGTCAGTACCTCTACCTCCATTCTGACTAGATTCTTTACATTCTTTGCTCTTCTAAAAAGAGGTTGAGTTTTACTACACACTGGGCTAAAGAAACATCACCTACACACCCTGCAGTGCATAAAGAAAACAGGTGCTATTCATGTAAAGTTAGCAAAACTTGTCCGCTAAGCCTTACAATTGAACTCTCTTTATCTGCTGCTCCTTGCATTTGTTTCACATTGCCTTTTTTTTTCCCTGAAAAAAAGAAAATCTCCTATCACTTATTACTTGTCCTAGGAAGAAGCATTTTCCCAAGGCTATTCATCCAAAATTGAAAGTTGAGTAATAGCTGTGCGTTAGACAGCTTTGTGGACTCTGGCCTTTCAACTCTGACAGTAAAAGTGTAAAGCCTTTGTTGATCATATTACAGGTATAGGGAAGGCAGCTGTGAGTTCTGGTCCATACAATTAATTTCCTAATGATTTATGTAGATGACTTGGAAAGCCTGGTGCAACATTTGTGTTAATGTGTGTGGTGTATCGGTGTGCATACAGACGTGAGGAAGAAATGGATCCTTCATGCTGGTACATCATCCAGCATTCTCTAAAAGCACTGCAGCAGCTATCAGGGAGCTGTGTCAAATATGAGGGTTTGCCTAATAATCAAAAATAAAATAGTGGATTATATTGTGGGGAGGTAAAAAAAGAAAGTTTTACCCCAAGGTTAGAGAAATTGCAGCATCCATGAAGAGTAATCTTAGTTCAGTGCTGAAGAGGTTGCTAGAGAGAAATATAATTATTGAATGTCTTAATGTACTAAAAAGCTTGAACCTTCATTACATTTAGAAAGTCATTTTGCTTCATATTTAAAATCTAGGCCATGATCTAAGGCAAATCTAAGCTCTCAACAGTTCAGTAGGACTAATGAAACCACAAAGACCGTCTCCACACCTCTACTGCAAAGCTTGTTCTTCTTTGTATACGCTCATTGTAACTGTATCTTTTCTGACAACTGAGAGGGGCTGAACCTGATCCACACTAGCAAGGCAATATCCTCTGGTGCTACCAGCCTGACTCCTGTATTTCATTAAAATTCAGGAACAATTTGCAAATTAATTGTGTTTGGAAATCTTCTTATACAGAAAAGTGTTCCTGAGTTTATGTCTCAAATTAATCCCTACGTATGGCACCTGAGAGAGGAAATAATCTTTGGAAATGGCCAGGAATTTGAACCTAGCCTCAAATTTCAGTTGCTTGTAACTATGTTGTTCTTAGCTTCTGGTGTAAGACTTGAAAATAATCCAATGACATTTCTTCAGGAAACTGTGCGGCATTATTTGGTTTCCTGCATGTGTGTGCATGTGTCTATGTGAGTCTGTGTGTGTACTATCCAGAAAGCCAAAGCAAACATTTCAAAGGAACAGAAGATGGTGTAAAGAAAAGCAGCACATTTCTTGTCAGAAGTATACAGATTAGTCACATTAAAATAAAATAATATTTATTATAGCCTGAGACATTGCAAAAACAAAGGTTCCATCATTTCTGCTGGACACTTTATTTTCTACAAATATCCCCAGGGTGCTGAAGGACTACTGGCCAAGGTGAGAAAGGGGAAATGCCTGTTTTGAGTTAATAATCACTGACTTGCACTGACAAAAGTAAATTTTTTTTCCACAGGACAGTCATTATTAATCTTTTAATCCTTTCAAATGATCTATGCAGATTTGCTTTACATATTGTTCACAGGAACATCAGTCTCAAAATAATTCATGAATATGGAAGAAAGAAGAAAGAAAGAAGAATCACATCAGTTTCAAACATTTAATATCCTTGCCCTGCAAACTCTCTCAATGCCTTTTCTTTTCCCCAGAGAGACATCATAAAACAAGATATAGATGGAGCAGGATTATCTCCACTGTCGGAGAGATCTTGTTTTACAGCCTATGATCAAACCTGTGCATGCAAATAACAAAGGGGGGAAAAGTACTAAAAAAGATCCACCTCCCCACCCCAGGATTTTGGTCAAGTAGTAGCAGATGTCACATGCACAAAATAACTTTTTCCTTTTAGGTGTTGTCTATATACTTTCAGTTGATTGTAAAGTAATCACTCAGTTGCAACAAAAAGCTCCTATTTTACTGACCAAACACAGAACATTTTAATGGATATGAACAGTCATCGTAGAGTTCATCTTGTTCCACTGGGGAAAAAGGAAGCAGGGTCAGGCTCTTTTCTAAGATTATCAATATCACTACGAGGGAAGAGATTACTTCCTAAAAAGAGACTTGGCTGGCATATCCTCAGAGGCTTCACACCACTCTTGAAATCAATGGGTGGTGGGACCTTCACACATTGGGATCTACATTTAGCAAAGGCCACCCTTTTTTGGTTAGTTAACACCTGAGGCTCTACCGCTTGGGCTGGCCCTGCCCGCTCAAAACCTCCATGTACCATAGAAGGGGAGGTGCTTCAGTGGTCATTGGGCGTCACAGGTGCCATCTGTCCCATTACTCGGGGTAATATTCGTTTGACTGGAGATAGGCATACGTGCAGTTGCTTCCTTTCACACAGTTTGCCACAATGGGAGTTTTTGTCTGGATGCACTAACCAGGATGTGGGAACCAGATCTCCTCTCTGCCAGGCCTGGAATTAGTTCTATCCTGCAACAAATTTCTCCCTTCTGTTTATCTCAAGCTCCTGCTGTGGTGGCTTATCTTACAGCAAGTTCCTTCTCTGGCCTTGACAGTGTTTGAGACAAGTAATCATGTTCTTTACAAGTGGTTTCACTTCAGGCTAACAGGTTTAGTTGTTCACAAGCACTTAATCTACAGTAAAAAAAGCAAAGTATCCATTTCTGATGTGAAAGGTGTGTTTGGTACATTTTTTTGTGTCCCTGTACTTCTTTCCCCTTTGCCTCCTGCCCAGATGTTAAGCATCTGTTTAGAATTAAGTATCCAGATTTTCTTTTTGATAACACTGCTGACTTCAGAGAAACTGTGTTTCCTCTGAAGCCTTATCACTGGCAGTGGTATGACCCCAGCCTTCTGACTCCGGCTGTTACACTATGAGGAACTTCTTATGACAAAACTTCCTGTTAGGAAACACTTCATACCATAGACCTCCATTTGTCTACAGGGCACGGCACCAGGAAAAATATAAACCAGGAAAATTTTCCTAATGAGAAACCCAGAACTTTTCTAAGTTTCATCTGAACTGAAATTCTGGTAGACAAAAGATAGATAGATAGATAGACAGATAGATAGATAGATAGATAGATAAACCCTGCAGTATTCCTTAAACTTTTTATCTGCACTCCTTGCTAGCACACCAGAAAGGTAATCTTATTTCTGACAAGACATAGCTCTTTTATTTTCATTTAGTATTTTCTACAATTTTAGTCATCAAAAAAGAATAGAGTCATTTAAAGGAGACAAGAAAGGGGAGAGACATCTAAATTTCACAAGAGAAAGAGCAAAAATGCCTTTAAAAGTACATGAAGGGAAACCAAGAAAACAGTTTATGATGGTAAAAATGATTGTAAACTGGTCTTGAAATTCCAGGATGTTGACAAAGTCTGTGATTAGACACTATGTGGTGACATGATGACCCATGCCTTGGACAAAGTCCTCAGATCAAGACTGATCAGAGCAAGACCTGAAGCAAATGAACTTCCATGTCAAAAGCAGTCACCCTGTCTAGTCTCAAAGTTTATTAAATAAAGAATACACAGTGCACTGCACAGAAAACCCAAGGCAGAAGTTCCTAAAACTGCAACACTGCTGTTACATTTCCCATGGCACCCAAGCTCAATAATGACACACTAAGAAACATGCAGGGAGAAAAATAGTCTCATCCTTCAGGAAAAAACTATCATACTTCAGTATTTTGCAGAAACTAGGTCTGTAAAGTTTAAGTTTTTTCACAAGTGGCATTACTGGCTCAAACTAACTCTTTGTAGGACTATTGGATATTGCAGGTGGAGGCTGATGAGCTAAGCCTGAGTTTTCATTAATTTTAATTTGGACACTGGCAACTGATCCAGATGCAGTAAAATTGTTCTGGTAGTTTGCATGCACACACAAAAATGTCCCAAGGCAAATATGTTGTGAGGGAGAGAGATCAGAGCTTCCATTACCAACTTCTTCCCTTTAAAAGAATTGTTAAACTGCTTGGACAGAAACAAAAAAAACCACCCCAAACCAGAAAAACCAGCACAGGTAATTTACTGTCAGGTGAGCACTAATTTTTACAACTGTAGTGCACGCTGCTTTCTGGGCTTCAGATTTTGTAACCACTACCACCATCAGCGGAATTCAAAACTACAAGAATCGTAATTCTCAGGTTCCTTTTCCTCTTCCAGTCAAATAATTTATATGGGCTTGACAAGGCTGATCCTAGCTGTGTGGTGAAGCTTATTAAAATGTAAGAACAGCTCACTATCATAAAAAAACCCCAGTACAGCCCAGGTACAATGCCTTGTTTCCTACAGCAGTACTAAGCAGAGTGAAAGACTCAGCATCAATGTAATTTACCCCTGGCTATTCTGTTAGACTCTTATTTCCAGCTCAGGGAACATGGCAGATCTGAAGTGAATTGCCTTTTCTGCAGGGCACTCCAGATCCTCCTCCTAAAGACCCTACTCATTTTCTTCTGGAATGAAGGTGAATTTCTTGTGTTTGTATTGGCCTTGAGCAGCAGCTCTGATCTTCCACATGATGCATAGAAATGAAGATGTTAATTTAACTGGATTGCTACTCTACAGGAAGAGTTCTACCTGCTTTCCTCACGTCACTTTTAATAGCCTGTAGAGCATCCATGCATCGGTGTAAGTGATCCAGACTTGGGTCTAGACAGTAACAGATTTGAGATACCAGATACTGCAATTTTTCATGTTTTTTTACACCAATGAGAATAAATCCACTACCCTGTTCTTAGAAATTTTACATCTTGATACTTCCTAAGTCAACAAAAAATGATGATTTAGTATTGAGCTACCTCTGCTGGAAGGACACTCTGTTTCATCCAGATTATGAGGGTAAAGACTTTATGCTGCTGCTTTGTAATTGAAGCATAAGAATATAATAGCCTTGATTTAAGTCCACCATGGATAGGCTTTGATTGAAGTAGTAAAAAGAAACAAATTTTCTTTGTGTGGTGTCTTTGGGCATGGGAGATTTAAATTAATTTCTTGTCTTTCTGCATCCACTTGATAAAACCACTTCATCTCTCTGTGCCTCAGTTCCCTCTCTATAGAAGGATGAATGTCTGCCAGTCTTTACTGTCTCAAACTGAAATAATATCTCAACAATATTACTAATAAATAATAAAGGAAATTATTGCTGAATTAGACCTAATCTTCTAGTTGGTTATTTTTTGGTGGATTTTTGTGTGTGTGTGGTTGGTTTTTGCTTGGGTTTGTTTTTTTTTTCAGTATGCCTTCAGAAATCATTTGAAGAAGAAGGAGTTTGGAACTATCAAAATAGGTTTTGAGGTGAATGCAGATGAGCTCACCCTGTGGCCCTTGCCTCTCCCCAAGCTCTTTCACCCTGTGTAACTTTTGTCTACCTGTGTGATAAATGGACATGGCACAATCCTTGCTGAGACATTTGCTTAGTCTGTTGTGGATGCTTGTTGATCAAATAACATCCCTATTTCTCTAATCAAGACACCTGAAAGCTACTGGCATAAAATCAGACTACATGAATGGCCTTACAAAATAAAACAGTCCAAAGCAACCTAAAGCCTCAAAAGACAACTCCAGAAGCCTTAGCCCCTGGCACCTGCCCTGCCTCAGCCAAACGATGTTGCAATGCTGCAACAGCCTTCTGCAGTGAAAGAGATTCCTGTCAGCAGAAAGGAAGTCACTAACTGCAGCAGAGATGGAGTCTGAAATATTAGTTACTCTGTCAAACTGACATTTAAGGAGTAGATTGGCATCTTTTCTGCAGCTGACACTTCCAAGTTTTATGGAACATCCACTCTAGATGTCCAGTAAAGAGAGAAACCATGCTGACAAACAGGTAGAAATTCAGAGCTGGCCAACAGTTCCTAATATAAGCAGTAGTTTCTTACTGAGGAACATTGCATATCAGGTTATCACAAAGATAAAAACTTTAACGGTTTGTGTTAACCTTACCATGACTTTTAAAATTCACTTCCTCACATCACTTCCCTGCTTTTTCCACACAGGTATTTATGTTACTGCTGTTTACTCCCTACACTTATACCTCATCTTACAAAGGTGCCACATGTGTCACCATGAACAATGCTGCAAGTAAATCTTCCCATTTTCAGCAACTGGCTGTCATCAGTGAATAGGTGGGAATGTTATTTCTTCCCAAAACTTCCTGTCAAAATCCCCACAGCCTCAAGAAAATAAACACTTTAAAGGTGTTAAAAGAATCCACACATCACAAAACAACAAAATTCTGGAACCTTACTGGGCAATTAATCTCAGATGCTTTTTATCTGTGACTTCAGAGAATATTAAAAATTTAATCTCTAGACATTCACTTAACTATTTATCACATCTGTGAAACCTCTGGAGTTAGGGAAATGTTTAAGAAAAGAAGACAGCCAAGGCAAGCCACACAACTATTTTCTGTGATCCTGAAAGCCCACAGATAATTTAAATAATTTCCTCAATCTGTCATTTTTGAACAAAATTGGGATTTTTCGGGGCTGATTTACCATGGCCACAGAGAGATGATCTAAAACAGGTCTGTAAAATTATTTTCCCTCCACTCCTTTGAATGCAGGTACATTCTCCAGGAATATGCATGTTCCTATTAACAACCAGATTCCAGTAGAAAAAATAAACATCCTCAGCAATTGATACCTTCTGCATCACAGTAACTCATACTGCAGTAGAAACAGTGTCCAGCTGTCTCAATGCTGTAACTCCATGTGCTGCACTACAATAGTCTAATGTATGATTGGAGGCTTGAAGCGGGCAGTCTCAAACAGAGACAAAGAAGAGTAAAGGAACTTATAGTGGAATATTCTGATGTAATCATATACTGACAGACTAGAGAAAAATATTCTTTCAACAGTGTACTTTACAAGTTTTATTGCAAATGAACGCTAGAGGGAGCCAGTATTTAAACCAGATCCTAGTTCCAGAGGTGAGTTGGCCGTAGAGGAAAGAAGAAGCACCAGTTCTTACTCTCGCCAGTCTCAAAGAACACACAGTGCAACTTATGCCTGTTATTCTGTCTTATGCACGGCCTCCAAGTTGTAAATTCAGTTATACAGATCTTGTCTGGGTCCACTTATCTAGTCCCTGAGTTACAGACACTTGCTAAACTGTATGTTTTGTAAGGCTGTTTAAAAAGAAATCCAGCTACAAAATTTTTTTTATTTCCACAATTTACCGTTTTGGGGTTTTAAAAAAGGCTTAATATTGTAATTAAAATACATTTCAGGCAAGAAAGCTAGTTTTCCTTAGTTAAATTCCAGTATTAATTTGTTTTCTTTATACTCAGGTACATCTTCACCATAAATGCATTTTGACATAATCTCAAAGAGTCATCAAATTACACATACAAATTCTTTTAGATAATGAGTATAATTCACATTGCTCTTTCCAAACAATATTTTCTTAAATACTTGTGCAATAGATGGAGCAGAAATGCACAGGACTTCCACTGGTCCAATCACATTGACATGAAATGGACTTAGATATCTAACTAGTTTGATAGACTTTGTTCTTCGTTTAAAAGCAGTTTACATGAAATCGAATTAGTTTTGCTGCCCACCTGTTAGTGCAAACTTCTGCAGACTGACTGAAAAAGCTTGACATCTGAAATATTATACACAGGAGGAGTATAATACAGGATGATCACAAATACACTACTACTTTGGATTTGGGAAACACTCCTGACCACAGTAAATTTGTCAATCTGTGTCTCTTGGACCTTCAATTCCTTCTGTGCTGTGTCAGGTAAACACTCCTAGGAGTCCAGTCTGGTGCTGGTAGTATAGAGGTATGGATCTTCTGTGAGTTTTATCAGCAAAATGACATACATAGGCAACAAGTGCCTGCCTGCTTTTTCACACCTGCTCACAATAAGTGCTATTGGCCTTTAGCTTTAACGAGCAATTCAGCAAAACATATGAAAAAAATCAAGGGAGATTACAAAATATCCTGGCTCTGGCCCAGATCAGTAGG
>NW_008238355.1:6681111-6682058 GCF_000691975.1 Corvus brachyrhynchos
AAGGGGGCAAGGGCAAGACATTCTGTTATTTGATACCACATTATGTCATTGCCAGGGGCAGGGGAATTGCATGGTCTCTTGCTTCCAAGAAGTGCGTTCCTTTCCGATTGGGAAAAACGTGGCTGCAGTCAGGTCAGGCTGGGCCCTGCAGTAAGCATTCTGGCAAGTGAACCATTCTCTCTTTTTGTATACTTTTGTTATTAATATTCTTGCTGTTACTGTTTGTTTTCTTATCTCAACCCATGATCTTTGTCTTGTATGCTTCCAATTCTTCTCTCTGGCCACTCTCCCAGGGCAGGAGGAGCAAGCAAGTTTGGTTTGGAAAATCTCAGTGAGAGAAGTAAATTGGGGAGTACCATTCCTCAAACACAACACAAAGGGAACAAATTAAGATCATAAGGTAGATGAGGTGGATGAGAGGAAGAATTTACACCTTCTGAGTAGAGCACAAGTCTCATGCTGACATTCTGCAAAGGCTTCCTAAGAAATTATTTAGTGCTGAGGATAATGCTGCCACAGAATAATGAAGATGTTCGCTGGCAGAAATGCTGAAAGACTGACATCAATCAAAGTTAATTGCAGCATCTCTGCTCATGTTTCGTACCCTTGAGGGCGGCCAACTTTTGCCTCAGGTGTACCTGATTATGAGGTCATAGAGGACTGTGATAATGACTGCTGTGACACTTGTGTCAATGTTTAGCTTATGAAGGTATGTTGGGGGCTCCCCCCCCTTGCCGTGTGGTCCTGGGAGAGGGGCCCTGGGGGGGAGGCATGGGGTTTCCCTAGGCCCTGGTCAGCCTCATTCCCCACTGGTTGTTTTGTGTTCCCCTGCTCAGGCAAGGACCCTCAGGTCCCGTGACTGTAACAGTTCCTCAGGCAGAGTCCCGGCCATGCAGCTGGAGAAATAAACATCTTTCTGAAACATCTATCAAGAATCCGTCCATATC
>NW_008238355.1:6682242-6682642 GCF_000691975.1 Corvus brachyrhynchos
CATGGTTGTTTAAGAACTTTTTCTACGTTTCTTGGGATTTGATTCTTACCAAAGGCTTTTGGAACACCGTTTGGACACATTTAATTTCTGAGTCAAAATATATGCCGATGGAAGAATATTTGCGTGAATACTATTTAATTACCGAGACTGTTGAGCAATGCCAGCTGTGTCCTGGCACAGGGAAGCCTGCCTCAGAGTCTGTGCGACCCAGGCCACATGGACCGAGCGCTCTCTGAGCAGCAGCGAGGCAGTTCCCATGCGTGGGCAGAGCGATGCGAGCTGCAGTGTCAGCAGCAGAGCGAGGTGCAGTGGGAGCGGGCCAACCTGGTGGTGCCCGCCCGGCCCCGCGCAGCGCGTGGTGGAGCGAGCCCCGTGCACGGCCGGCCGCGAGGGGGGGCAT
>NW_008238355.1:6683092-6695538 GCF_000691975.1 Corvus brachyrhynchos
CCTACAGTCTCCCTTTCCTAATCCCACCTTTCCCTTTTACCCTATATCCTATTACCCCCAGTGTATTCCCAATCCATTTTTTCACCCATGGTTTCCCTCACAAAACCATGCCTTTGCCAATTGTTTCCCTAAAAATCCCTTTCCAATGCTGAGTGGGGGATGAAGGGGGGGAGGGAAGAAATTAACTATTGTTGTTTAGAGTCCCAACAGGTACAAACGGAAGAAACCCTCTCCTGCCTCAGTTTCCCCACAAAGCATGCCTGGAGAGTCCTGTCTCCCTTCTGTCAGCCTTAAGATGTTCCAGAGAATCTGTTTGGACATTTAAAGACTCAGGAGGGTGGCTTGTTTTGTTTTGAAACTGTTCTTGTTATGTTTATCCAGTTGCTCTCAATGTTAAGTTTTAAATCTCCTTTTTTTAAAAATAAATGGGTGAAATGTTGGGGTCCCTCCCCCTGCCATGGAGCCCTGGGAGAGGGGCCCTGAGGGCAGACACAGGGTTTCCCTGCCCCTGGTCAGCCTCATTCCCCATTGGTTGTTTTGTGTTCCCCTGCTCAGGCAAGGACCCTCGGGTACCGGGACTGTAACAGTTCCTCAGCGGAGCTCCGGTCATGTGGCTGGAGAAATAAACATCTCTGAAACATTTACCAAGAATCCGTCCATATCTATTTCTTTCCCACGGGCCTCGTTGTCTGACACATGTGTTGCAGTATCCCCACTGTAACAACGGTATCTTTGGTTTCCTCTCTCACCTATTTTTTCTTTTCTTTCTAAATATAGCCTGTCCTTTTATTTCTTAATTGGAGCTTAATAAATACGTATATGTCATGAAATTTCAAAAGCCAAATTGCTGAGGCTAATACTGATGTCATCCCCTTTTTCTCTGAGCTGGCTTATTAGGACCCTCTGTTCCCTTTTAATAGCCTCATACCTCCTTTGGAGAGGTTAAGGAGCCCAAATAACTTTGAATCCTTCTTCAAAATGGAATAACCCCATATTCAGCTGGTACAGAGAGAAAAGGAAATACGAATCCCATTCCCTGACCATTATCACCTTTACAGTTGATTTCAGTTGTTGTAACACTGTGGTTACATATATGAAAAATGCCCAAACAGCAAAGTTTCATAAACTGCACATAATGCCCACAAAGTACTCCCAGTTATCTGTTGCATCTTATTAGCTTGCTCTTATATCCCTATTTCATGCTGAAGGTTAAAGGCAGTCCCTAGCACTGGAGAAGACTTGTAGCCAAATGACATAGAAAGGAGGAGTATGAGAATTGCTGTAAAATGTAAGCTTCATTTAGCTTTGGACACAGTAAATGAAGAGGTCCCCAGTGCAAGCACTGCACTTGCAGTCTCAGTCTACAGCGAGACCTCTCCTGCTGGGACACTCCACAGCAGCCAAGTAAAATTTTGTGGAAAATAGAGATTAAAGAAGTCAGTTCTTTCTTCTGTGCTGGACAAGAGAGCAGTAATATAACCCTTGCAGTTCTCTGTCTTCTCTTCAATAAAATAGTGTGCTAATATCACATAAACTTGACCCTAGTGTTTTAATTCTCAAGTTGTTTTAGAACTGGATCCCATAAGAGAAAAAAACCACATTTCTTTACTCTCAGGTTGCTTCTCTTCTCACCTTTCAAACACCTGCTATACATAATGGAATCAGCATACCTTTGAAAAAGTCCCAGGGGTCTTTTGTCATAGGAGGTTTTCGGGATCACTATCAGCTTCTCTGTTATAATCATATACCTGTTAAACCAGTTACAGAAGAAACAGTTACTGTTATCACAGGAATTGTCATGATTTGACTCTCTTTAACATGAAAGGTACGATAAGCACCTCTGAAAAGATTCTTGCAAGGCATTTGAGAACTTGGAATTGCTGTCTTGAACTGCTTTGCATTTTGCTTGCCTTCTCTGTTAGACTGGGACATAGCTTTCCATGTGTAGGCTTATGTCTTCACTTTTTTTAATCCAGTGGCAGGGGGTGAGCTGGCAAGCAACTGCGTATAAGGCACCAAATGTGTCTTTGGTGTGGCATCACAGTATCAAGCGGTGGATTAAGAGGTATCTTATGTCTTTTGCTTCAAGTTCAGACCACCTGCTTCAAAAAGCTGCTTTTTTGTCTTGCCTGTTCTGTATGTCTTCATTGTGCTTATATGTGATGGTGAATTTTAAACTTGGATCAGTGACAGAGACCTGCTTTTCCTTCAAACAGATGCAGGACCACTACATCCCCCAGGATGACTAATACAGTCCAGCCCTAAAGAGAGGAATTCAGCATGTTCAGAGAGAGGTGCTCACTCTCTCTCCACCTCAGTAAGTACTACAGTACTTCAGATGAGTCCTCTGAAGATGTACTCAGGAGAACCAAGAGGAGGACTAAGGTAAGAATGCAGAACTATGAAATCAAGTGTGCAAGGAACCTATGAGTGGTTTGTTTAACCAGTGACAGTTTCTCTAAGCTTATGGAACATCATTCCCTAATACAGCTGCCTTCTGCAGCTTAGATGGCACAGACTGTCACGAGTGCGGCTGCACCTGAATGAGCTGCCTTCCCAAATAAAATCACTATTATTCATAATCCTCACATTACAGATCCCAGCATTAGGGTGATACAGGCTGAAACAGCATATAGCTGGAGAGACTAAAAGTTATACAAGCTTTAACTCATTGAACTGTTTCTTGTCCCTTCTGTCTTCCTCACTGTTGTCTACTCCTTGTTGTGCTTCATTGGCACTTGTCTGGTTCCACAAGTTGATTTACAAATGTTGCAGAACACCTGTTCATAATAAAACTTACAACTGCAACAGTGAATAAAAAGGTTGAGGAGCATTTCACAAGTGCAAATCCTGATATGAGATGTGGGGACATTTGCTGCACAATGGGTGGAGACAGGTGAAACTCAAAGACTGACACAAATCTCAATTTAAACAGATGCAGAGATATTGGAAAATATGCCACAATCCAGAGGTCTTTCACTCTTCCTTTTCTTTCAAGTGAGTGCTTAACTCCAATTACATTGGTAACTATATATAATCTGCTTAAAATGGCACAGCTCCATATTAGTTTTAATGAAACAAGTTGTGACAAAAAAATGGTTATCACTTGGAATGAATGAGTTTCTCAACTCTGAAGAGGGGGTGGGAAAAAAACACAAAAACAAACAACAAGTAAGCTGGTGGGACAGTTTGCATCAGGATAAAAACACATGAAATGGATAGAACCCCTTGATAAATGGGTATGGATGTTAAGCACATAAATGGGCTGTCTGTAAATCCAAATCTGAGTGTTAAGAAAAAGGTATCTTTTTTCCTTCTACAGAAATACACTGCTGAACAAAACAGAAGGGACCAGGAGCAACAGAGGAAGCTAAAAAATATATATCCTAGAATAAAAGGCATGCTTTGCTTTGCCAGAAAAGCTACATGAAGCCAGACACAGCTGGTTCATTCTGATCTATGCTTAAGCAATGATCCACAGTCATGGATGAATTGAGAAAAGAATGGACAAGAAGGTACTTCCTACCTTCTCTGTTTCTGTTTCTTTTTTTGCCAGCTATTCCATCTGTGAGTAAACATGGAAGGCTTCTTCAGATATGAGAAAGCATGAACCACTGGAAAGTTACACAGTCTGTGTGGGTCTTTAGAGTGCAGTGCAAGTAAATGTAAATTTCTTTTTTTTTTCTCAGAAGCTTTCTAGAAAGCTTTCTAGCTTTTCTAGATGGTGATTTCTAGAAAGCACGTCAGAAAATCTAAGGCAAAAGATACTGCTGCAGTTCATGGCCTAGACAGCACTCAGGAGCAATGTATGAGGAAAACTATACAATATGGTCGCCTGGACAGCTTAGTTAAGGGCTCAATCAGAATGGCCAACTTATATATTTTTAAATGTAATTTTTACAGACTAAAGCAGCATGGAACAAAATAACTGTGGATTGCATTAAAAGGATCTACAAACAAAGAAAAAGGGATGAAAAAGGAGTGACAGAAAAGAAGAACCAGGGAAAGATCAAATGACGTAGAGAAATATGAGGGATTGAAAAAGGAGAGTTTGTGAAAAACAGTGAAAGACTGAAAGAAATGTGGAGGAGGCAGAAAACACAGAAGAAAAAGTGTACATGACTAACCAAAACTGCTGTCTGATGGCATCAGCATCCTCTTCAACCTCCCAAAAGCTTAGCTTGAGCTCGTCCTGCATGCCCACCTTCTTTGTTGCCCTCTGAGCCAAAGTGAACTGCCATGCCCCATCTCATGTTCCAGTCAGCAGTGGGCTCTCACAGGTTCTCTATTTCTATGTAAACTAGAAGACGTGACCTGAATTTAGGTTATGAGCCATCTAAGTGGATACAAATCATTCTTTTGTTTGCTTTTCTACATATAGTTTGTGCTGTAGTTTGTAACTGTGCATCAGTACAGTTTAGTTCTGAATGAAAGTGAAGGGTTTTTTTATTTGTGCTGAAGGAGTATAGAATGGCACCATGTCCAGGCTGCTACTTTTGCTGGATCAAACTGTTTCATCCACTCTTTTCATTGAGGACTAATTTTAAATATAACTTCACTTTCAGTTCTTATATTTGGCTGTGCTTCCTACCCTATGTCAATCCACTGTTCCTTGCGCCCTCAAAACAGCTATTGGGCAGAAGAGAGGTCAGGAATAGCTAAAATATTATGAACATACTGACTGCCTAAGGACATTAATTTTGATCTCTGTCCTTTTTAAAGTCAGCAGCTCCCCTGAAACATTCAGCAGCACCACTGTCTTTGATGAGAACTGGCCAATGAAAGAAAAAATTTTTTCAGGCAATGGACACCATAGCACAGGCATTATTTTGTTAGAGAATTACATTAAAAATCCTTATTAAGTTGCTGCCCCTGACTGTAACTATTTCTGAAGGTGTGAAACAAGATAATGGACTGATACAAAATGCTTCAAAACCAGTGCCATAGCCACTGATTATTCCTGACTGTAATGATAGAGAGCTTTCATTCATCCACACATGAGAGCTGCACTCTGTTTTGTTAACATTCATGTTGTTTCACTCCTAACACCACTTACTTACAGGTGGCCTCAAGATAAAGGAGAGAGAACAGATTTCTAACACTGCAAAGGAACATTTGTATCCAAATTCTGGGTCAGCTCTTTATACAGAGGGCCATTGGAGGAATTTGCATTTCCCCGCCTCTAGAACTTTTAAGTAACCATACTTTTAGGTAACTGAGACCTCAAGTCCATCTCTGCATCTGCTGTCTAACAGAGGCAGTAAACTGTCTCCGTGCTGTATACTTTTACTTTCAAAACATCCATTCTGGGTAGAAATAATATCAAATACATACTTTTCCTTTCAGTTAAAAAAAGGCATTTTCCCTTGATAAGTTTTGTTTTGAAGGCAAATAATAACAGCTCACACCTTTTATTGCTACAAGCAAAAGGGAAAAGCAAGATATAGACAGAGTTATATGTTAGAATAATAAATTGGGACAGAAAATAAGTCAAACAGGAAGCTGGAATGGCCTTCTTGTCTTCTGTTTCATAACTAGGGTGCCATATAAAATATCTTCGTGGAATAAACAGAGCAAAATAGCATCTTCCTATTGTACATTTTATTCAAACCCTGTTCGAACCAGATAAGATAAAGAGGAGAGAATGCAAGGATTTTTCCAACTCTTTCATCAGGGAAGCAGCCATTCCACTATGACTTCACCAGAGACATTATGGTTGTGAGTTTACACTGCAATGAGTTTATATTGTTATATTAACACCATTAGATATGCGTTGCAATTACAATTTTAATACAAAATAATATAAATGCAAAGTATTTTTACTATCCTTCCATCTAGTGATCTTCAGGTGCTTTGCAGATGTTAGGAAGCCAAGCCCCATAATTCATGATGACATAATGTTTCAGAAAATCAAAGCAAGGTGCAAACAATGCTGCTTTTCTAGGTCAGATGCTTGTTCAGGAGATCACTGTATTGCCGAGGCAGTTTAGTAAAATACATAGACCAGGACTGAGAGAGGTTCTTCAGGGGGAAATGAGCCTTTTCTCTTAATCACAAAATCTCAAATCTGTCTTAGAAATTGTTTATATTGTCCTGAAATCTACACTACCCAAGCAACAGAGAGTAAAGAATAGATAAGTCTCACTTTTCCAAGTTTCAAAGGTGTTTTTGAAAGAGGGAAATGGAGTTAGAAATGTTTAGCAACTAGAATAGTTTAAAAATCAAAGAAATACTGCTGCTTCTAGAGGTAAGAAAGGAGATCTCCTCCAGCTTTTGGCACTGGGACTTAATGTTTTCCTTTACTTAGATTTTTAATATGTTCTGTTCAGTTTTAATGCCTGAAGAGCTTCCACAGTTCCTGGATTGTACTTAAAAAAAATCTGACCCACTGATTCTTTAGGAAAACAAGATACTTCACTTTCCCATACAAACCACAAATGTAGCAGGGCTCTGTTAGGGAACCTGTGTGTAACTGGTTTGTAAACAGAATAAAATAGTTAGAAATTCTTCCCACTTTTAAAACAAGAACACTGCAACAAAAAGGGCTTCTCTTACCCCAGGAGATGCAAACTCAGATGGGGTAAGAACGTAGTAGTGAGCAGAAAGACTGTATTGTATGAATGCTGCAAATTAGTCATTAGAAGATTCTCATGATTCTTGACTTCCCTTTCAATTCATACCAAGATAAAATGCCATTCTTGGAAGAGTAAAGCTTGATAAAGATGTGGACGCAGAACAGTTTCAGTTGGATTTTAAATTCCTTGAAAGGTAAATGGTGTAACTACCTGTTAAGATCCAAGCCTGCTTGGTGACATTTTAAAGAGGAATTTAGATTTAGATTTACTCTGGTGATGCACAGGGGAAACAGCAAAATTCTCACAAGGTTGAGTAAGAAACTTTTACTTGCAAACTTTAGAACATTAAGGTAGAAAAAGGTGCTTGGCAAATTTAAAACAACATCCAGTCAAAGTAAGGCACTTCACAAAGCATTGTACTCGCAAAGAGTAACCCATCCAACTTTTAAGTTATCCACATTTTGAGAAGAGGAAGTTAGAAGAAAGAGAAAGAGAAAGGAGAGATAAAGATACACGTATAGTCACCGCTTTAGATCCAACATGGTCCCAGCTGCTTGTAAATCCAAGGCAGTGGGGCACATCAGTGTTACACCTGTGCCACTGCTTTTTATCCTCTCTGGTCTCCCAGGGCCCTCTCCCAGGCACCTGTCTGCTTTTTACTGTTCCCCGGGGGCCCATGTGGCCAGACAGAGCTCTTTCTATGTGCTGTGTGTCTTGGCAGCCAATTTGGGATTGGACCAGAGGCTCCAGGGGCAGGGTGTTCACGGTTCCATCTATGCAGAATTTGCCCTGGCCCCCCTTCTTTTTCTACCTAGTTGTTCTGAGTCAGTCATCATTCCTTCAGTCTCCTACTCTACTATCTAACAGTTATAAAAAGCCATTGAGAATGGCATGTTTTGGAGTGTAGAAATCTTATTAATAAGTTCACAGCATTTATTAACCTTAAATTCTCTCTCTAGAACAGGTGATAAGTTGAACAGAAGGTAAATATCATCCTCAAACCTTTTGTCCCTTTTCTCACTGTTATCTTTTCTGGTTATAAAAATTACCTCTGTCTGGATGTTCTTTAACCTGAACATATGAAATGTTTAAAAGGAGTATTCAGAACAGACAGCATGGCTTCATGGTCACAGTCTTTCCCAAAGAGGATGTTATTCCTATTAGATATTGCATTACCTAAAACAAATGGCACTGGACCTAAGTAGTCTGGTAGACTGGTAGTCTAAGATGAAGTTTCCAACAGAAAGTTTGGAAAGCTTAGCCTGCTTTTTTGCCTTTAGCTAGCTGAAGTAATTTTTGTTTGGTTTGTATGTGTTTATCATAGACTACATGCTGCTCTATCAGGATCATTTCACTGGAACTGTTCTGTGAGGTCTTATTTCTCTACACAAACTACAGAAGCTGTTTTGCTGCTCCACAAACCTGTGGCTATTAACCCTCCTGCTTACCATTAAACAATGTGACAAGGTCCATAGGCAAACAAAAAAACCTTCTTTCAAACTTTCAAACAGACCAATTGCAACAACCACTTCACATCTTTGGCACAAATATTTCTTCTAAACAATGCAATTTTGAAATCTAAAAAAAAAAAGCTCAGTTTATAAATATTTTCAGATCTATTTCTGCTCACAAGCCTGGAAATAATGGAATTAAAGACACGTCTTCGAAAGCATGTGCATGTATTTGCACACAGCATTCAAAATGTTTGTATTTCTGCATTAGGGTAAAATCAAAAGCAAAAGAGCAAACCGAGTTTACCTTTGCAAATCTCAAGAATCTGATGCTTCTGGATAGTATTTCCATTTATTCTTTAGATATAACCCAAAAAACCAGGATACACTGCTAATGTTCTGTGTATTAAATGTTTCTAGAGGAATTCCAAAGAGGCACGGAAATAGCAGCTCACTACAGAAGAAAACAGCAAACAGTTAACAACTAAAAGAAGAGGAAAAGAGGAATGGAGTAGTCACTTATGCTCTGGCCTTGATACAAGCACACTAGTACTCTCAAATTCTCTTCTTCAGGAGGATTCACATCCTTACTTTCAAAAATGAGCTGCTAGTTTCACTTCCTGTTGATTCATTTATGTTCAACACTCAGTACATGTATTTCTTCTAATTTTCCATTATTTATATATCTCTATTTCTATGTAGCCTTTTTTCCTAAATAACCTGTCTCTCACTATATTATCCCTTAAAATTCTTAGGATGATTCCCACTGTGACTTTACCACTTCAGTAAATAGTTTCTTGTGCCAGATACCTGCATTCCTTTCTCACTATACAAATTCCACTGCCTGAGCAAGGACTGTTCACATTGAGTTCAAATCACAGGACTGAATCCTGCAAAACCTTCACATGCATAGTAATTCATAGGTCTCCCTTATATGTAAGGTTTACACAATCAGCTTTCCAGTTTATATGAAATGCTTTTCCATTGGAAGCATCTGGATTTCCATTTCTATCCCGGCTTTGCCTCACTGACATTTCCAATTCCATTTCTTAGTATGCAAAAGATAGATTTATTGAAAAAGGTGCTTTTTTCACAATGAAAAGGTATTTGTCAGTATTAGACATATACATATTCTGACTTCCCTGAATTGAAATGTCACTAATATTTTTATTTGCATGACTCTAGGGCATAGATTCAAATGATCCTACCAGGGTATCATTCTGAATTTATATTTTCTTTCTGCAGCCACTATGGGAGAAAGTTTGAATCAGTGTCATTCACCTAAATAACAAGTGTAATTTAAATGCTCATCTCCACAGAAATGAGTTAAATGTATTCCTTTCAAACATCTGCAAGAGCAAAGACAGAATGCATATTTTGAAATAGGGATAGAATTTTGTGTTTTCATTAGAAGTACCTTAGTCATATGCAATGCAATATAATCAAATTAGGGAAAAATACCAATGATCAATTGACACTATCAGCTGTAAGATAACTCTTAATTAAAATCAAATAAAGGCATGATAGTTACAGTTCTATGATAAGCAGTAGAAGTAAAAAAATCCAAAGAGGAGGAAATAAAAGTGAGGGTCTTTTCAGGATGAAGAAATGACTATGCAGAGAACAAGGAGGAATACATGTAAAAGAAAGGACTTAGGAGGAATGCTTAAAGGTGAGAGGAAGGACAAAGGCAAAATAAGAAAAAGAGAGGAGACTGCCAGGTCAAGCAAAGGGAAAGGTTCCTGAGTGAAAGCAATGACTTTTTTCCCCACTCTTTAAAAGCCTGACAACTTCTTTGGCAGAAAATGCTTGGCAGAGGAGATAGGAATGGAGCAGGATGTTTTAGAGGAAATTCAGAAATAGCAAAGAATTGAAGGGACAAAGGTCATGCTAGTTCAAGAAAAAAGAAAAATCTCAGAATATTCTGAGTTGGAAGGGACCCACAAGGATCATTGGGTCCAATTATTAAGTGAATGGCCCATATGGGGATTGAACACATGAACTTGATGTAAAATGAAGATATTGGTCAAGGAAGAGAGAAATGGATAAAAAACCAGAAAACTTTTTTGTGGAATTGAAAACTGCATGATGCTTACAGTATCTTTCTTCAGCAAGGCATAGTGACATTAAAGTAGGATGAAATCAAAGACAAAAGGAATACTAAAAATATGCAAAATGAATGTGAAATAGTTAAGAGGGTCAGAAGAAAGTAATTCAGTAAGCAGAATGCAAAACGCCTGGCTTAGAGCATGGACCTGTCCAGACAATGAGCCCAGGGGATGGCAAGGGAGGGTAGGCAGGACACTATGGAGTGACAAGGACCTTCACCGTGGAAGCCACAGTTCCCTCAGCATGATTAGAGAACTGAGGAGAGAGGGAGAGCCAGAATTACTGAAGGAATAGGAAGGAGAATCAGAAGAATGGCAGGTGAGCGCAATAGAGGTAGATGAGCACAAATGAAGGAAGAATTAGATATGACAGATCCTGTCTGCATTGATTTGTCATGTTACTGCTTGAGCAACTTGCAGTAGTACTTTGAAATATTTGAAAAAAAAGAAGATAAATGTAGTTTTACCCATGCCTCCTAAAAAATTCCTGTAACACTTAAAAAAATCTGGTAATCAAGGACAATCTTGACTATAAACTAAGTCCACATTTCAGGTTTGAATGAAAACCCAAAGTTATCTGAAACCAGATTTTGTTTATGGTTTTAAATATTTATGGATTAAAAAAAATAAGCTTTCTAAAAAACAGTACACACGCATACAGACATTGTAAGGATAACATGGTCTCTTTGAGATACTGCTAGGGGGATGATATGAAAACATCTGATGAAACCTGTAGGGCACTTACCATTCTTGTTTGTTGGACTATATATACACAATCACAAGCACATCTGTAAAAGGAATTGTATGGTAACTAAAAGTGCAAGAGATTTGACACTACACACCACATCTTAGTACAGAAGGAATTACAAGTGTTCATTTTAACGACAGTTGAAATCTACTATTCAGCTTTATAAGACTACACAATAAGATATCACAGATGCATTAAACCTCATTCTTTTTCTGGGTCAGAAAGCAACCAGCACACAATCAGTACACAACCTTTTCATTAAGCAGAGAATTCTAGGGGTGTTTTAAAAATTCAGCTGTGGCTTGTCACACGATCTGCATTAAGGGATGTAGAAGGTGTTCTGTGAAAAGCACTGTTTCTTTTATCTTTTATTCTGTGGGAGAAATAAAGGACACAAGCAGCAATCTGATGCTCTGTCACAAGCAGCCAGTGATAAACCTTTTCATATCACAATTCCAGTACCACACGTCTTCCATCTGCAGTGAGATACATCCAAAGGGATAGTTATTCCTGTATAAAGGGTCTGCATTTACTAACCAGTAGCTGCTGGTTCCTTTCAGAATCCCTGAAAGAAAATGAGAAGGAAAACTGTCTGGTTCTTGAGCATTGCTGTTTTTCAGTGTTTATCAATACACTAAGTATTTTTGCACTTTTTTCCCTCTGGGAAACCATTTTGATTTGTAACTGTAGCATGGTTTTGCTGGACAGTCCCCCTCTGTAAGAAACTAGCAAAATCAGTGGAAGGCTCTGACAAAACCTTGACTTGTCCTACTTCTGCTTGATGCTGCAAATTACTTTGCAAAACTCCAGGGAGGCACTGCAATCCACGATGGAGGCTTACTCCCCACTACTGACCTCAAGTCTCATTCTACAAAAACCTGCTGGCTAATTAATGATTGGGTGTGAAAATCAAATAGCCCCACTATTTTAGGTATTAATTTATAAACAATGGATATTAAAGGGAAACACAAACTCAGTTTCTGAGAGGCTTTTGAAGTGATACTGAAATTGGCCAGATAGAAAATTTCTATCACAGGTTTTGAGTATTAGAAATCAGACATTATTTATTGCAGTGCACTGGTCAGTCAGAGGATCCTTCCTCTAATCGAGCCCCCCAAGTATCGGGTAAACAGAGCTTTTACCATACACACTGATTACATATTCATCTGCCATCCCTGATTACCTGATGGATATGTATTACTTTATTTTAGGCAATTGTACCCTTAATGGAAGTCCTTATGAGGTTCTTTGGGGTCTGTCTTCAACGCCCAGTGTCCTTTTTAGGTGGTTGCTCCTTGACCCCTGATTGTGAGTAAGTATCATTGTTCTGCATAACTTCTGCTTTGTCAGCTTTGTAGAGCTGAGCAGGCATCCTGCTCTCGTTTGCATGAATTTGTATGATTTCTGTTTGCGTAAGTTACTCTTTGTCATGGGTTAGCTAGCATAGTCTCGGAAGTGATGTTCCCGCAAAGGAGTGCTTACAGTTTTCCCCATGACCTGACAGAACCTATCAGCTGGCCAGTTTGAATAGGGACAATTCTTTAAGCCACTTAAAATTGTGACC
>NW_008238355.1:6695694-6721613 GCF_000691975.1 Corvus brachyrhynchos
TGCTGTGAAGAGCTGAAAACCTGAGGGAAGAGAAAGAGGAGATGCTTAAAGCTGAAAGTCTGTTGTAAAGCTATGATGTATCAGAGTACCCGTTGTAATTTCATGAAGATATGGGGGGTGGAGTGTTCAGTTCAACTTGTTAGCAAAAGCACCTGCGCTGAGATAGGCAGATGCTGACGCAGCTGTAATTTAATGAGAAATTTGGACAGGGAGAGATGGAAGCGATGAGGAATTTTGCTCCAAATGGCAAAGGAGAAAACCTCAGTTCCGAGAGATGCTCCAGAGATAGTCCTAAAGATGAAGATGAGGAAGACCCTTTGCTCCCAGGGAAGGAGAAGGGCCTCTGTTCTTAGAGATGAAATGCTCCCAGAGATGGGTGAAGAGAACTTTTGTTTCTGAACGGCTCAACCTTAAAATTGTACCCCAAAACCTTCAAGAGTGGACCCTCAAAAGCAGTTGCGGGAAAAGCTGCAAGTCGGGGGAAGGGACTCGCATGCGAGCAGAGAGACCTCTTCCTAAATGGACTGAACAGAGTTATTTGGAAGTGGGCGGCTGTCTCGTTGTGATAATGTTTTCATAGCAGGGGCAAGAGAGACTCCTCTCCCTAAATGGACTGAACAAGGTTATTATGGAAGTGGTAAACAGACTGAACATCTTAAGGGTTGTCTTTTAACATTGTCAGTGGGAGAAGGGAGGAAGGTGGGGGGAGAAGAAGTGTTCTGAAGGTGTGGTATGATTTTTTTTTCCCTTTCTTTTAGGTCTGTTAATAAACTTCTTTATCTTCTTTCAAATTTGGAGCCTGCTTTGCGTTTCTCTTAATTCTTATCTCACAGAAGATAAACAGTAATGAGTATTTTGGACCAAACCACTACACTAAATTGGTGTTTCTGCCCGGTTACAAACCCAACCCGCTACACTCCTTTATCTATTTCTCCAAGGCTGTGTTGTTCTGTTCTACTGTCCCTATGAGAGTAAAATACTGTTATGTTCTACTGTTCTTATCAAGTCCACCCCTTTCTTGAGACTAAGTTCCTTATGGGAACTGGTCTATTAATATCTGTATTTCATTTTTTAGCATAAGGCATTACAACAGCTATAACACTGAATCATGATGCAAGATAAAACACATAAGCAATTACTATGGAGATGATTATAAACAAATGTTTTAACCAAGACCATGAAGTAAGTTTGGTCCTCCTAAGCTGTCTTCAAGAACTTAAACAGTGGCTTTACTTGCAATCCATAACTGCTGATCCACAGGTGACACCATCTGACCACCCCAAGAAATGCGCACAACACACAACTCTCTCATTTGTGGTTGTGGAAGTCGGCAAATTGCTTCTTTTTGTTCCTGTCCCAGCCTCCTTTGTCCTTGGAGGATTTTGAATCCCAAG
The DNA here is from genome assembly GCF_000691975.1 of Corvus brachyrhynchos. Lineage (NCBI taxonomy): Eukaryota > Metazoa > Chordata > Aves > Passeriformes > Corvidae > Corvus > Corvus brachyrhynchos. The sequence continues at coordinate 6,697,089 of NW_008238355.1, forward strand.
TAGGTTACTGTGGTCTGGACTACTTGTGCTTTGTCTTTGGATACTCTGGATCCACTTAGTCCCAGAAAATTCAACAATGCCACGGTCTGATCCCAACATTGCTGTTTAGTTTCAGTGGCTATCCAAATGTCATCTACATACTGTAACAAGACTCCAGGAGGGTTCTGATTTTTCCATTCCTTCAGTTCTTTTGCCAATTGATTTCTGAAGATGGTGGGGCTATTTTTAAACCACTGTGGTAGTACTGCCCAAGTTAGATTCTTCTCCCTGTGTTTGGATTTTTCCACTCAAAAGCAAAAAGCTCTTGACCTTCAGTACTCAAAGTGACACAAAAAAAGGCTTGTTTCAAATCTAATACTGTAAACCATTTTGATTTTTTACTCAAGGTTGTTAGCACGGTATAAAGATTTGCTACTACTGGGTATATATCTTGTACTATCTTATTTATGGCTCTAGGGTCCTGTACCAGCTGGTAATCCTCTCTCTTTGCCTTCTTAACTGGCAAAATAGGGGTATTAAATTTGGATTCACATTTCTTCAATAGGTCATATTTTATTATTTTTCCACAAGGGGAAATAACCCCTTACGACTTTCTATTTTCAAAGGAGACTGCTTTTGACTTACCAGTCCCGCTCCAGGTTTCAACTTCATTCTTACCAGCTCTGCTCTTTTGGATTGCCCAGTCACCTCTCCAGCCCAGACTATCAGAGTCACTGCACCCTCGAGTGATATTGACAGATGGATCACATCCCATTTTGGAGACTGTAGTGCAAAAATAGAGCCTTCCACATAACGAGGCCCTGGAATTTTGTATTTTGCCTGTATTCTTCCATTTTAAAATTTGATTTCGGCATTTAGTTTTTCCAATAAATCTCTCCCAAAGGGAGGCTTTGGTGAGTTGGATGGATACTAAAAAAGGTGAGTTTGTTTTCCTAATTCAAAATCAACGGGCTTGAAAAATGGCTAAGATTTGCAATTCCCTGTTACAACAATGATTGTTATAGAACCACTACTTGAGTTTCCTTTTACGGTATTTAGCACAGAGTAAACAGCTCCTGTATCTACTGAAAATTCTACCTTGTCATTTACCTCCTCATTTTCCAGCTCAGCTGTAATCAGAGGTTCTGCCAGGGAAGAATCCTCTAGTCTCCCTCAGTCATCATCGGTGATGGCCACGAGAGGGGGGCTTTTACGTTTCAACTGCAGACAGTACTTTTTCCAATGCCCATCTTTATTACAGCATGCACATTGATTAATACCAATTCTCCTGGGGTGGTTCAAGCTGCCCCTTTTCTTTCCCCAGGGGCACCATTCCTTTGGATACCCTTCTATGATTGCAACCTTCCATTTTTGTGTAGAGGCTTTCTTGAGTATTAGAAGGTAGGCGCCAGCCATTGACTTTAAATTATTAAGGTCTGCTATTGAAAATGGCACTTTTACTGTGACTACACTGTTGGCACCTACCATCCAAGGGAGGCAGATACTGTCATATCTCTGTGTTTAGCTCTAGTTCTCCCTGCAACCAGACTAAAAACCTCTGCTCTTTGATACATCCTCCCCATCTCCTCCATCCTCTCCTCTACATGCGCCAAATTTGCCTCTTTGTGCACCAGCTCCCTTTTAATATCAGTCTTGGCATCCTGATTATCTGTTCTCTCTAAGCTGCTGTTAGGACTGACCATTAGATCCAAATCATCCTCCTTATTGGGGAGATGTTCAGAACAAATTTGTTTTATGCTGCACACGGAACAACAACATTTTAACCATCTTCCTTGATTCTCCTTTTCAAAAACCCAGCACAAAAGGGTCTGAGGGAGCTGGATTCAAGCCATGATTTTTCTGCCATTCCATCTGATTCTGCAAAGTGGAAAACATAACAGTGTACATAACCTTATTCCATTTCTGTTCCCATCTTAAAAACAACATTAACTGTAACAATGTATTATAGATCAAGGCTCCATTTTGTGGCCATTTTTTTCCAGAGCCTAGTTTGTACAATGGCCACCACTATTTACAATACTAAATTGAATTCTCCCTGATAGCTCTTTCCCCAAGGTGCCCACCAATCTTTCTCCAGTGTCACAAAATGCAACCAAGTGTGTCAGAACGCCCCCTTTGATTGTCCACTACCCATTTTTGAATATTAGACCCAAAATGTTACAGTACAGATACAAATACAAATACGAAACAATTATCAATCAATAAAACCAAGTTAAAGACCAAATTTCAGAATACCAAATAGCTCACCCACTGTGCTGGCAGATCCACGTCTTATATTTGCCGGATTCCTGAAAGAGTGCCTTGTTGTTGAATGGGATCTTACCAATCTCCCAGACTGATCCAAGGGTCTTCTCCAGGATAGTCCCGGTGCCAGTGTGAAGATCCAGAGATCCCTTGGATCCACAGAAGACCAGAGAAAGCATTTCATGTGGAGTTGCCAAAAAATACCAAAATCGGCTAATCTCTCATTTTTCCTTAATGAAAAATGAAGGTTGAAAAACAAAATCCATCTGACAATCTTGAGACTTATGCTGAGTTTCTAGAGAATTAGAGAATGAGGAATGAAACCCAAGAATTTACCCTACTTCTTAAGAACTCAATACTTAACAAAACATGATTTAGGTACAGAGAGAGTGGGGCCATGTAGGGTCAAGAAATCTCTTTAATAAAGACATCACTGATCTGCAGTTTCTCTTACAAGCTCTGAAGGCAGGTATTTTGGATGACCAAATGGATCAGTTATGAGTATCCCAATAAAACCCCAAGAAGTGGGAGCATCGAGAGGATAGCATAGGCACAGTACAAAGAGCAGCAGCCCCATGTGACAATGAAACCTGCACACATGCTGATGGGGAAAGGGTTGGTGTCACACTCTTCTCTCTCCCAGCTGTGTACAGCTGGTGCACTAGAAACAATTCTGCCACATTTCTGACCCTGTAGGGACTACATTAGCTACCAAGCCACAGAAAATCTCACAACTCCCAGGCACAGAGAACAAAAGATCTGTCACATCAAATTGGACAAAAGGTTTTTCCAGCATATCCATTCTGTCTTCACTGATGGCCATACATGATTGCCTAGGGAGAAAACACCTGAAATTCAGGTTAAGAGTGGCATTCAGTCCACTGATTTTTTTTTTTAAGAAAGGAGACATCATTTATCCTCCATTATTTCAGCTAAGATAATGGATTTGCTTTTAATTCTCCCATTTCTCCTCCTCACAGAAATAAACTTTCCTATCACACAAAGTGAAAGAAACCTCCCAATATTATACTACTTTTAAGCAGGTGTGCCAGTTCGAAAGTAAACCAGCTGGAAAAATGAATCCCACACAAACACGTTGAGACAAATTTCAGGTCGGAGTTACAATTTAATAGAAAGATTACAATAAATGCAAGGATATATAAAAACTGGCTTAAACCCACAGAGTACCATCTGGCACCCTGTGGGTGGTGGCTGCAGTCCAGTTAAGCGGTGCTTGCAGTGTTGTTGATGAGAAGGTTGCAGTCTTGTTGAAAGCAGCGGTCCTGTGGAAGGTTTGGTCTTCCTGTGGAAGGCCGGGTGCTCTCTGGCTCCACTGAGTGGTGGTGGTTTCCCAAAACCCTAGACCTCAAGATTATATGCAGTGGATCTCAGGTGGTATCTCCCCCTGGGTGGGGGAGTTCACAATGGAACAATGTGGTCCTATGAGCCATAGGGTATTTTTGGAGCCCCTGATGCTAGCTCCAGCTGCTTATTCTTCCGGTGTCTACTCAGTTCATTATGGCCCATTAGCAGAGTGATCCCCTCAGGATGGGTGGTGCTGCTGTTTCCCTGGAGGGAGTTATCACGGCTGAGTCATGGTGAAGACAAAGAAACGCTATCCCTCCTCCCAGGGTTTGCCTCTTCTCATCTAAGATCCATCTTGCAGCCTGAGGAATCAGGTGTGCACTGCACAGCTACTGTGAACGACCCATCATTAACAGTTCATCAGAAATTATGTAGATGGGAGTAGAATACACAGTCTGGTCACACACATATTGGCACCCTTTTACGTGTAACCAGGACAGGAGGCCATTCATAGATATTCAGGACCACTGAAAAATCTGTGGAGAAATCAGCAAGATTGCACACATGCAGCATCTTTCTTCCCAAAGAAAACAAAAGTAGAAACAAAATAGAAGAGGCCTGCCAAGCAAAACAATGGACCAAGCAATATATGTGATCCGTATGACCACAGCTGCTTATCACTGTCATCACTACAAAGCCAGCTCCATACAAGCACGCTGAAAAAACAGAAGTTCTTGCAGAAAATTCAGCCTACATAGTAAAGATTAGAGCTCAGGCAGTTTAGAAAATGTTTCTGAGTTTTCTAGAGTGCCTTGTATCAGAGCTTAATCTTATTTTGACAACTAACCTGCTTATTCTCTGTCCCCATCCAGCACTTCCTTCCTTCTCTTAAGACTACAAGTTCTTTAGGAAAGTATGGGTGACATATGTAGCAATCATTCAAGGGCTTAAGGTTCTTGCAAAGGATCTAGTTTTATTTTTATTTGATTTTAATTAGCTGTGCACAACAACAAAAAGAGCTTCACAGGCCCCCGTCCACAATCCCTACCTGGCAACCTCAGCCTTTAATGGCACAGTCTACACTGCCACAGCATTCTCTCGAAGCTAAGAGAGTAACATTTAAAAATGTACACAACAAAAAGAGAGACTTACATCAACCTCATAAACAGACAAATTGTTCTCTCTATAATTGCATATTGTAGTCAGTTATGTTTACAGAATGGTACACCCTTACTTAGCCCCATCAGTGAGCTAGCTTATCTGAGAACATATCTGTGAGAAACAAAGATCATTTTAGGATAAGCATGTTAATTACTAGTGACTGAAAAGTGACAACCAAGTCAAAGTTTCTTTTCCTCTTGTCATGGTTTAGGAATGGTATGCCCCAATATAGTACTCCAAATAAAATCATCATGCTGCTCACTCCCCTTTCCCTTTTCCCCCTCCCCACTGCAGGTGGCTGGAGAGAAGAATTGGAGGTACAAAAGTTAGAGATCATGGGTTGAGATATGAACAATTTACTGGAAACAGCAATGAGACAATAAAACAAACAGTAACAGCAAAAATACTAATAAAAAAAGTGTATAAAAGAGAGAGTGATTCACGTGCAAAAAAAAAAAAAAAAGCTCACCACTGAGCCCACAACAATAAACAATGCTGGACTGTTCTCCCTCCTCCCCCACCACCGTGTTTTTTAGAGGGGAAGGAATGCCCTTCTCTCAGAAGCGAGAGTCCCTTTCCCTCCGCCTCTTACAATGATGTGAGGTGATACAGAATAATCTCCATGTCCTAGCCACCGCCCTCAGAAATGCCTCCTCCTGACTACTGCAAACTAGTAACCCCGTCCTGGCTGGAACCCGAACACCTCTCTCTCTGTACCTACATGAAATAGGTGTTTTAACTAGTTAAACTACACAGCTAAGTTACATAGTTTATATCAGCATAAGTCAATCCCGATGCCCCAAAAATGGGTCTTGACAACACAAGCTCTAGTGTGGCCCTGCAGTGAAATGGACTGGGGAACCGATCCAAGTTAAAATTAACTCAGCAAAGTAAAAGAGAGAAAGAGAGAAAGAAAGTACAGCTTTAACAACCTTAGGAGGAGGAAGGGAAAAACCAAGGGAGAAAGCATAGACTAGCTTGGGGTGCTCTTGCAAGAGTCCCAGTCCATGTTGGTTTACACTATTTGTAGAATTAAGATACAAAATACGACATGTTTCATGTCATATTAAGTCCACTTTAACTGTGGGATGCCCCCAAGTAGGGCAGCTCTATACTGTTCACTTACATTTTTCCCTTTCCTCTTGCTGGATCTTGCTGGTGTGTGGCTACAACATACATCAGGTCATTTTTAGGAAGGCCAAAGCCTACTTGGAATTGAGTTTGGCAAAGGACAAAAAGAAGGGCTTCTACAAGTGTGCCAGCAGCAAAAGGAAGATTATGGAAAATGTAGGCCCACTGATAAATCAGATGGGTATCCTGGTAACAGAAAACACAAAAACAGAATTACTGAATGCAATGCCTTGTTTGCCCCAGTCTTCACTGCTTCAGATGGCTCTCAAGAGTCCTAGACTTTGGAGGTAAGAGAAGAAGGCTGAAGAAAGGAAGACATCCCTTGGTCATAGAGGCTGGGTTAGAGATTGGCTAGACAGATTTAACACCAATAAATCCCTGGTGGGATGCACCCATGGTTGCTGAGTGAGCTGGCAGGTGTTGTTGCTCTGCCACTCTCCATCATCTTTGAAATAGAATGGGAGAGGTGCCTGACAATTGTAGGAGGGCCAATGTTACTCCCATCTTCAAAAAAAGGCAAGAAGGAGTATTACCGCAGGGCCTAGGGTATATCACCATGTCCCGCAGCCATAGGGAGGACGAGGAGAGAAGATCCAGCAGGCAGGAATTGTGCAGCAAGATTGATCGATTCAATTACTTTACCAACTCTTTTATAGACTTTTTTCTTCATAGAGTAATTGGACAAAAGATCAGCCACCCCTTGGGGTGATTGGCTAAAATCCTAAAACATCCACTGTCAAAATATTTTTCTACTATACCATAAACAAGACTTTTCAAGGTTGCAGGTGGTTTGGTTGTTTACATAACTGCTACCTCTTCTGTGAGAGAGAAAAGTCTCTCACGGACTTAGAAAATAGCAAGAAAATCCTCGCTAGCAGCATTTTTGTATCTACAAAGGAGGACCCAGGAAACTACTGGCCAGTCAGCCTCACCTCCATCCCTGGAAAGGTGATGGAACAGGGGATACTGGAAGACATTAACATATATGTAGAAGAAAAGAGCATCATCAGGAGTAGCCAACATGGGCTCACCAAGAGGAAATCGTGCTTGACGAATCTGATCGTCTTCTATGATGGCATGGCAGGATGGGTCAACAAAGGGAGAGCAGCGGATGTTGGCTACCTTGACTTCAGCAAGGCTTTTGGCATTGTCTCCTATAACATCCTCGCAGGTAAGCTTAGGAATTGTGGTTGGATGAACGGACAGTGAGGTGGATCAAGAGCTGTCTGAATGGCAGAGCCCAGAGGATCATGATCAGTGAAGCAGAATCCAGTTGGAGGTCTGTTCCCGAGGGATCAATAGCAGGTCCAGTCTTAGTTTATCTTGTTTTCCTGGATGAAAGGATAGAATGTACCTTCAGCAAGTTTGCTGATGATACTGAACTGGGGTAGTGGCTGATCCACCTGAAGGCTGACATTCAGTAGGACCTTGACACGCTAGAGAAATGTGCAGAGAGAAACCTAATGAGGTTCAACAAGGGCATGTGCAGGATCCTACACCTGGGGAAGAAGAACCCCAAGTACCAGTATATGTCTTATCTACTAGAAGGACTAGGGAGTCTTCATGGATGACCAGCTGATATCAGCCAGAAGTGTGTCCTTATGGCCAGGGGGGCAATTGATCAAATGATACCTTGGGGTCCATCAGGAAGAGTATGACCAGCAGGCCAAGTGAAGTGATCCTCCCCTTCTAGTCGGCTCCAGGTGAGGTAACATCTGGAATATGGTGTCCAGCTCTGGGCTCTCAATACAAGAAAGAAAAGGACCTAATGGACAGGGTCCAGTGGAGGCCACAAAGATAATGAGGGGTCTGAAGCATATCTTTTATGAGGAGAGAGTGTGTGAGCAGGGCCTGCTTAGTCTAGAGAAGATTGAGAGGGGATCTCATTAATGGATACAAATATCTTGTAGGTGGGTGCTGAAAGGATGGTACCCAGTGACAGAACAATGAGCGATCCCCATAAACTTAAATACAAGTTTCACCTCAGCATGAGGAAGAACTCTTTATGTTGAAGGTGGCAGAGCACCGGAACAGACTGCCCAGTGAGGTTGTGGAGTCTCCCCCTCTAGACATGTGTCCCTCCCACCTGGACACATTCCTGTGTGCTGTAGATGACCCTGTCTTGGCAGGGGAGTTGGCCTAGATGATCTCTTGAGGCCCCCTTTCAACCCCAACAATTCTGTGATTCTGTGATTTATCTGACAAGCCTCAGGGAAAGCTTTTGTCACAAGTACACTGGCTATCAGCTTTAGGACTCCTATCATGCCCTGCTTCTCCAAGAAAGGTTCATTTCTGGTTAAATCACTAAAAAAGCCCCCCACAATTATAATTTGGGGGGTTTTTTTGTTTGTTTTCTGGAGTATAACTGGCCATGTAACATGCTGAAAACATGTCATTGTATAACTGAACTTAAAACCCTACTCTGACATTGACTTTGGTTCCCTGAAATGTATGCAGGAACCTCAGAGTTTCCCTAAAACACTAGCAATACTTCTGAGAGCATGTATGTGGGTTGAGCAAAGCATTGGGGTTCTTAGCATGTGAAATATACTGCCTGTCTGGGCAAACTCTCGAATATGGTGTGTCTCCTCCTCCAAAAGGGAAGAAAGAGGGCCCCACCTTCCTAGTGGTAATGTATTACATTCTATTTCCTACGTATTTATTTCTTGGTAAATGAAATCTATACACAAGTGAAGGAGATCCAGATTTTTCCCTGCATGTCCTCTTGGCCCTCTGATTCCTCAGCCATGCTTTCATGAAAATGGACGGATTAGGGCGTATATGCTGGATCCAAAATACTGTGGATTCATAAGAAAAAATGGTTTGGCTACTTCAAACTCACTCTGTGGATCCAAACTAGTTCAAAACAGAAGTATTGAAAGGATAACATTGTCCTGGCAGATTTTCTGGCAGATCACATATCACCTGTCCTCCTGCAGTGACCGCGAAGCCAGAATAAATACTGTACTGTGTGTTCTAGCTGATTTGACAGAAATACAGTCATACACTCAGGCCTGAGCCAGTCCAAATCTGTACTAGGAGGTGATCTGGTTGTGTACAGCTCTGATATTCCTGAACACAGAACCATAGCAAATAAAACTAATTCCTCTTTTTATCCTACACCTAAAGTTGCAGGGGATTTCTAGGAGTACAAATCACGCAACATGGATTGTTTTGTCTTTTCTCAGTTCTGGGCAGAGTGTTTTGTATGTCCAAGATTTGAGATCCTCAAATTCTTCCTCAGTTTTTCTGGGGTCTTCTACTGACAAGCTCCAGGGTTCAGCATAGAGTACTACAGCAAATTCCTGCCTATCCAAACATTCTATTTTCCTGTGCCTGCAGTGAGGAGAAGCTTAGCAGTGGAAACCTACAGTTTAATTGTTTGCTTTCAGAGGTACTGGCTTTTCTTCAGTGTAAACAAAACTGCTTTTTGTGTCATTGTTGCCAGAAACAATGTCTGAAGTAATTTAATAGATACTCTAATCACTGTCAAATTAATAGTCCAATTATTTCCCATATGGCTTAACAGTCCTGCAGAAAATGCCCTAAATTAATGGTGCTGTTGTTATTCTCAGTGTCTGGTGTGCTCCATATGCATACACTTCAGAACTAAACTAAATGATTGCTAAGTCCCGGCTCACACAGCCCATGCTGCTCTGCCGGGCTCTAAATCTGCGCTACATGCAATCCTCTGGGTTTCTTTACATTTCTTTTTGTGTAACAATTTTCATTTTCTCCACTTTACTGGAACATTGACTTCCTACCACGAATTTTCATCAGGATATGGGGAAATATCTTTATTGATTTACAGGTATTTCCTCTGTCTTCTCTGGAGTATTCAGTATTCTGGAATGTTTGAAATTTGGCCTCCTCAGGGGACTCAGAATCTAAAATTCCTAAATGAATTCAAGTCTGCCTTACAAGAAGAAATTGTGAACTTTTCTATTATTTTACTTCTGGTCTGAATGCTCTATGCCATCCATATGTTTTTTTCAGCTTCCAGAGGAGTATATAATTTTTCCGATAGAATGAATATTTTCAATATTCTATTCTGCCCAAAGAAATTATTAAATTCCATCCATTCCTGGAGATAATGGAAACTTGTCTTCTTTGCTGCTTCCTTTATTTTCAGTCTAAAGAAAATTATAACTCCTTTGGTTATCCCCTTTACTCACAGAACAATTAAGGTGTGAATGCTTTCTAAAGTTTGTTCCTTCCACTCAGATCTTTTCCCAGATTTGTTTTCTTTGTGGTACATCCAGGCTTCAATTTTCCCCAGAGGCAGCAGTTTTCGCATAACATCTGTTTTATTTGGTGCCCAGATTCAACTTAAAGTGCCAAATGAAGATGGAGGAACACTCCATCAGAAGGGGCCAGACAAGCAGCCACATTGAGCAAAACAAAGGATAGTAAATGTCATCAGCAGAAACAGAAAGATAGAATAGAATCGAATTTTATTCTGACTCAGCCTCTCAAGCCCGCAATTTATGGAGACTGTGAGGGCATGAAACAACTGCAGCCTCATTCTTGAAGCTGGTCTCTCCGCCTGTCTTCTGCAACTGCTCATTTATTCTGGAGAACTGAGGAAGGATGTCATAAGTAAGGCAAATATCACTATAAAGCTTTCAGTTTCACAGGTCAAGCTACCATAAGGGCGCATGTTAGTACAACAGTGGGGAAGGAAGGTTAATATCACACAGTATAAAATATTAACTGAGGGAAACGATACCCTATAATAGCTAGCATGTTCCACATTCAGTCATACAATAACATGACTCGACATCAGTATTCACTATCAAAAGCCACACTGCTCCATAACTCTGATACCCATCATCACTTTACCATGAAAAAAACCATATTCTTTTCAAAGTATACTGTTTCTGTGAAAAGGGACTACACAGGCACCAAGAGGTACCCTATAGGCTAATAGGGAGCTGGGGATAAAGGATGTAAAAAGGGATGTGATGACATGCATGGAACAAGGCAAATGCCGTTGACATTTTGAACAAGATTGCATTTTAATGTATAGTCAGCAAAACTGGACAGGAAATGCCACTAGTATAGGCTGCCATTCACACTAATTCCCACCTTGAGACAGGCCAGATATTTCACTACAGCAGTCTCTTTAGCTTTCTATCATGGAAAGACCAAGGAAGTACAAAAGTGCACAAAAATAAAGAGAACAAAAATAATTAGTTGAATGTTTTCAATCTTTTAAAGAGGGTGGTACCCAATGCATCTTGGGTATCACTTTATTTTAGCTTGCTTTCTTTTATTTTACTCATCTTCAATATAAAAGATGGTCCTAAAGCTCAAATCTCAAATGTAAATCTTAAATTTCCTAACTTTTGGGGTGTCTGAATCTAAGGATTTGATTCAGACTGGTTATAAATAACCTCTGTTATACTGGGTATATTTAAGCTCTGAATCTTACTTGTATGTCAGAGTATGAGGTGCCTGGAGCTAAGCTTAGAGGCATCTCAGTCCAACATACACACACAGAATAAGAAGAAGACTCTAGAATTTTAGAAGGAACCCAAATGCCATTAAAGAAACCCTTTAGATAATGCAATGGTATACAGTGTCTGGCAGGGATGGAGTTAAATTTCTTCACAGCAGCCAGCATGGTTTTTGTGACCAAAACACTGCTGACAACTCACCCGTGTTTTAGCTACTACACAGCAGTTGTTGCACAGCATTGAGGTTTCTCCATTTCTCACTCTGCCTGCTATGGGCAGGGATGCCCAGGATTGGCAAGAGGCTGCAAGGTGACAGCTGACCCAAACAGACCAAAGAGATGTCCTGTGCCATCTAACAACATGCTTAGCAATAAAGACTTGGGGATGAGTCTTTCCAGAGTACTCATTGCTCAGAGATTGGCTGGGCATCAGCCTGGTTTTGGGATGTGGTGAGCAACAGCCTTTCAATCACTTGGGTTTTGCCTTTTTTTTTTCCCCCCTACTTTTTCCCCCTTCACTTATTAAACTGTCTTTATGTTAACCTATGAGGTTTTCCTCACATTTGCTCTTCCAATTCACTCCCCCATTCTGATGAAGGGGGAGTGAATGAGCAGCTGGTGGGTGCTTAATTGCTGATCAGGGTCAACCTACCACAAAGATTAAAGCATCTAAGTTTTCAAAGAGAAGAAAGGAAAATGGAATTATTTCTGTGCTGTATCTACCAAAGAGAAGTAGAAATGAAAGATAAAAAACATTACTCATTTTTCAAATGAGAGTATCTTCAGGGGCCATACTCCATGGCCACGTAGGTGACAAAGATTTCTCTCAGGTGCCTCTCTTTATTACTAGACACTGTATTTGGATAACCTTATTAGGTTTTCTCTCTGTAAAAACTGGCTTCCTAAATATGAACAGAAGTTTTATCACTGCTCATGTCTTAAGAACAGATTTTGAAAGAGGCTGATAAACATTTTGCTCCTCTACACCAGATGCATTATCCAGACACTAAGTTTTGTAACACAAAAATTAGACAGGCAGTTATGTTTTATTATCCCAATTTAAAGATCAAGAAATCAGGAAAAAGACATGGAGTCCTGTGCAAGGCCATAGTAAGCACTGGAGTCAGGGCTGGCTAGCTTTCCTTTCTCTAAACCCTGTCTTCAGGTCTGTGGATGACAATCTTGCTTCTGACAATAGTCCACATGGGTTTCCTTCTCTGTTTCTTTGGGAATCTTGAGATAGCAGAACTTTTGGAGTAGTCTATGTTTGATACAATGTTTTCTACAGTTATGTTAAAAATCCCTTCTGACCCCTACCTCTCCCATGCATGTCTGTACACCAATTTGTGCAACTCAAAAAGGACAGAGAGGTGCATAGTTTAATTTTGTTTATTTATTCCTGCCAATTTAATCCTTTCTTCAATAATTAAACAATGGGACTGTTTACCCTCCCTCTTAATTAGTCACTGGCTCTTTAAACTGAATGGTAATGATCATAAGAGTTTCTTTATGCCTTTCATCTTATAGTAAAGGACTCAGAGATATTTTTTTCTCCTAAGTCGATGTTGAATTTGACATCAGGACTATTCACTGCAGAACTAGCTGCAATTAGAGCAATTATGCAGATCACATGTCTTTCCAGTTTAATAGCTGGCTTTTGTTTTGCTTCTTTTTTTCCTTTTTTTTTTTTTTTTCCCTCTTACTGCAGCTTCTCTAAACCAAAGAGGAGGATAAGGAAAGACAGACAGACACTGAAGTGGACCACCTACTGACTAGGTCCCACCATGGAACTGTATAATTTGTTAAATACCTTTGTGCTGGAGGAAATTCCTATGGGGTGCTTTGCATCTCAGCTTGCCAAAGGTCATAATCACAACATCACCCCATGCTCTCTTTCTGCTTCCCAGACAGGAAGGGGATGGCACACTCTGCAAACACTGATAAATGTCTGTTCTCTGCAAAGTGGCTTAGAGTGGGTAACTAAACCAAACTATGAACCAGATGGAAAGCAACAACACACACACAAAAAGCAAATACAAAGCAGCCTGCATTATAAAAGCTGTAGAAGGAAAAGATCTTAATCTCAGGTACCTGTTTATCTAGCCCCTGCCTCACCAAGAAAAAACCCAGACCACTAATTAAGCCATGCAGCACAATAGAAACTTACAGAGTACCTTTCAAAAATTTATCCACAGTCACACTAGATACCTCTATGCATGTGAGATCCTGATCTTCAAAGAATAGTGTAAACAAATTTAAAAACTGCTGTCCTGCACAGTATTGTCATAAGCATAATTCTGCTCCTCCCCCTCCAAAAAACCCCAAAAACCAAACCAAACCCACAAAAAAACCTTAAAAGCCTGAGTGCTGTCCTCAAATACTTAATTACAAAGAATATTAAGAGACTGTAACATGACTTATTGCTTGTTTTTTCAAAATTGCTATAAAGGAAATATCTCACACTGCCTGTGAAGCAAACACAAGCATCATGTCCAGGCTTCAAAATTATACAGGTAACTTTACAAACAAATAAGTAACTCTGATACATCTTCTAATCACACAAAAAAAATGGAGTCAGAAAACTGACCACCCCTAAAAAGATCATGCAGTAAGATGGCAAAAGTATTGTTGGCATATCAATGGCATTTTATAATTGCATCCAAACTTTCAAATATACCTAAACATAACCTTAAAGGAGAACTGATGGCACATATATTTTATATTCCATTTGAACCACTTGGCTCCATGTCAGAGCTCAATTAACACAAACATTATACATAAGTTGCAAAATATTTTAGACAACAATTCCATATAACAAAAAACAGAACTTCAAAAAATTTGTGGTTTAGATTTGTGTAATTTTGCTTGTAGACATCAGGTGAAGATAATTATGAGTTTAAACAGGATTGGTTTTATTATTTGTTAGTTCTTGAAGTGCAAAAATATATCTAACGTGTGTGCATGTTATGCAGCCTTTTATCTTCTCTGTCCTGATGCCCGAATAGCTCACACTAGGGATACAACCACATCCAAATGTGAAATGAATATTCTAAATACAAAGCTCCAACAATGAGCTGCTGCACTCACATTCTCAGAACCTCCAACGCAGTCAGCCCTTTTGTATTGTCTTGCTGGAAGAAACAGATTCAAGAAGGTTCAAATTTCACTGCTCAATCTCCTGCTGAGAGTGTAGTAAGAAATATGTAATATTGACAGTTTAACATCTTAACAACTTGAGGACCTTCATCTGTCTTTTGAGAGAATTTGAAACTAGTATAAGATAATGCAGTGAAAAAATGAAGGTGGTTTGCAGTAAAATCAGTGGAGTTTAAAGGTGAGCAGTAAACTATACTCTGTATGTTGCCGTATCTTCCTATTCTGTAAGCTATGCAGAACAACTGCATGGATAGGACTGCATTCACAGACAAATACATTACACACGTACACACACACACATATATAGACTTTCTTAACTTGGCCTGCATCTCTATATGGTACTGATTTTAACAGCCTTTAAAACAATGACTCTCATTAATGTCAAATGGCTTTTAGTCAGATCGCTGATCAAACAGGTTGACACTAATGAGACTCATCATAATAAGGGCTTCCTAAAAGTTTGAGTTCAAATCTTGAGGTTACTTGATCAATAGCAAAATCCCATGAGAAATACACAGAACAATGATACTGCCTCTAATTAGGCTTCAAATAATTTAAGCATTTATGCTACTTTGACAGCCAACGAAGGACATCAGTTTACCATAAACATTTCAAAGGGTACTGCAAGCTTTTGACTTGTCATGTCTAAAGCACAAGATGCTTTTAATCTACTTGTAATTTCTATCTTTGCAGAAAAACAAAATGAATAATGTTACCTGGAGCTTCCAGTGTGTTACAACAAATAGAGGGTCTGCAGCAGAAGGGATATCTTAGTTATGTTTGCAACAGAGAGTTTCACATAGGCAAGCATGATAGGCACGAGAGGTGGATCAAAGGTTACAACACGACCTCAAGTCACCCCTTGTCATTTCCATGGTCTCCTAATGCACACAGGTGGGAAAGGACAAGGAGAAATGCAATAGCACACATCAAATATTTCTTAGATTAGCTGCATTGATGCATTGAGGTACTATATGCCACAGTTAGTATAAACCCAGTATAGTAATCTCTTTCTGTAAGTCACCATTTCCTGGTTGCTCCAGGGGCAGCATAGCAGCCTAGTTTTCCTAAAAATGAGTTCATGGTAAAGCCAGAATTCTTCAGATAATGTCAGCAGTTTTTCAGAGAATATCCAGCCCTGTCTCTGAACATAACTGTTTTCTGATTTTGTCTTAGTCTGTCTTATGTACATTTGCAGGTGGGTTTCCAACATACTATGCAACTTGTTATCTCAAAAAACCCCAAACCCCAAAAAACTTATTTGAACATCTGGAGATTAAAATCTGAATTAACAGTCACATTTTCATCATGTTTAGAGTTTGTCAGCCTCTGAATTTCACTTTATTTCCTTTCCAAGAATAAATCTGCTAATCTCTTCTGAGTTTTATTAGGTCACTCGTGAATGGATTTCATTAACTAAGAACAAGTTTCCTTGAAACATTTAGTTGCTACAGCTGGCATCCATGTGTTAACGTCTCATCCTCACAGCATCTCCCTATGACATTAGAGATGAAAAGTTTGACGATTATGTTATATTGTTTTCTCTGTTTATATTTTCTGTTTTGTCCTCACCTGTGGTATTCCTGGTGCTAAACAAAGCATGTTTTGTTGGAGGAGAAATTATTGTTTTCCTAATGCTTATGCAGTATTCAAGCATCATTTCCTGTAGCTGAGGCAACAGTAAAAATACTATTCAGAAATGCTTGCACCACCTTTGTCATCCTGAGACTGTCTTGCAGCAGTGTTAATAAAATGTGTCTGTGCATCTAAAGACTCTGAATCAGGAATTAATACATTTGCACCCACTCCAGAGACAGTCAGCCAGCATCATAGTAATGTGACCTGAATCAGTGACCTTCTGCAGGAAACACATCATCCTGATTCAGTGACCCAGACACTCTTCATTATTATACTCATGTAAAGGTGGACTATTTTTTCTGATGACAACAGAGAGTGATATACAGCTGTGGAGTTGATCAGAAAACTGGCCAGAACTAGAGCTGACCAAGCAACTCAGATCATAAAATTGACAAAGTGAGCACATGACACTGTCTATTGCCTGTATTCCTCTGCCACAGTGGAAGTAACAAGACTGAAGACTGAGTTCCTTCTACTTTTTACTAAATGTCTACCAGAAATTGTAATTTCTTATTCATTATTTTAGTGCTGGGAGTGATTATATATATTTTTTTAGTTTGGTTTACTACATGGATGGATGGATAGACAGATAAAGTAGAAAATTAATTAACAGGCAGAGGGTACAACAAAATCCATCCATGCTGGCAAGTTCTAACTGATCATATAAATCAGAGGGTATTGCTTCTCTCTCTGGTAGTACAAATATGACTCTTCTGGTTAGAAGGCACAGTCTTTTTTATCTCTCAGGGAGAGCTAGCATGGATTTTAAGGTGCTGTCTCTTACGGTCACACAGACCTTGTCCAAGGAACGTTCCTAGAAAATAAATTGATGATTACAGAGTTTACTTCCTGGGTAGAGCTTCAACATTAGCTTTTAAATGTCACATTCATACTGTGTGTATCTGTGAACATGACCTCATTGCATTCAGGAAGCACTCAAGAAAGGTTAAGGGAACTTAATGAACTGGTATATTGGCAGTGGTGATAAACTATATGCTATACATACATTTCTTATATTATGAATATTCAAGTTGAGAGCGTGACCTGAAGAACAGACAAAAATCCATTCACTTTCCAACATGCAAATAGAGTGGCTCTCCCTGATGCTCTTTTCTTTTTAATGAAGGTTTTTGCAGTGTTTTTTTGAAACTGCTAGCTATCAGAACTATGCATTCTGTACACTAAACAGGTCTCTGCACCATATTTGTTTCATGGAATAATCTGCATTTTTCAGCATGAAGAAAAACAGCGTAAATGCAAAGGGTCACAGAGAGGCGTTAGACTATTAACAAGTATATTGACAAATGTTCTCATTTGCACTGTTTGCTTTTCAGTTGCTCAGTTGCTGAATCAAAATTTAAAAATACAAATATGTGGCTCTGAATTATCCAACTGAGGAATCAACACAGAACAGACAAAAAAGAACTAAAGCTGATACAGAAGAAAAGAAAGAGTGGATTGTTTATGAGTGCAGAAGAACTTGATATAATTTAGAACCATTGTTTTTATTTCTTCCAGAATGAGTGAAAATTTTCTAATCTCCTCATGAACTGTGCCAGATTCATTTCCTAAAAGCAGAGAAAGACAGTAAAAACTGTCTTTTGCATCACTCATGATAAAATCCAAACCAAAATCGCTTTCATTTTAAGAAACTGTTACATAGAAAATGTACTTTATTGAGAATATCACATAATTTACAAATGTGTAAGCATTTAACAGCAAGGAAATTACTGTTTAAAGAGATCATAAATCATATATTACCCACATAGTAAAGCTGCACAGTATTCTTACCAGTTATCAAAAAAATATCCATTTCAGTCTTAAGTTTGACCAGGGGCTAAACTTTTCTAGCTTTTTTCTGGTAATTAATTATTTTTTTAAATTAATTCCTTCCCTTTTCTCTCTCCTGTGCTTTTCTTTTTTACTCTTGTATATAACACAATATAACAGAATCAAAAGTCCATCTAAAAATGATCTGTAGATAAGCAGCTTAGAATCTACCTAAACCTAAGACGATGCTTTGTGGCTATGTATGTTTTAATTTCACTTGCTTGTTATCATCATTCTCCAGGCACTACATTTCACACAATGAATGCACAGGTGAGCAGAACTGGACACATGGGAGGCTTATGTACAATACAACATGCCCAGAACTTTCTGGGAGAAATGAGTTGTCTGAATTAGTGAGCAGCAAAACACACCCACACCCCTCTTCTCCCTCACCAGTTACTTCCTCCAGTGCTGGTTTACACATACACATCACTGTGCTGAAGACGCACCAGTGCTGTAACTTCTGATCCAGAGTTACCCTTAATCGTTATGGTTGGACTCTGCACTTTGAACATGGACTACCAGTTAAGGAGCACTAGGTTGTCCTCTATCAGGAATATATGATACCTTAGTAAGGATTTCTTAGCAATGCTGTATTACACACCATCATGGTCAATACCATCCACAAAAACACTCAGCTACAATGGCCCTTGTTTTTCATGGTAAACAGAGGCGAGCACAGAGAATAACATCCCATGAGTAGTATGTACAGAGTAGAAGTCTTGAGGATGATGAAAAGGGGAAAAATGATGAGCTGGACAAAAAGAGAAGAGAAAAATCTAGCAGCAGACAGACAAGTGGAGAAGGAAAGGCAGATTGATTGTAGATATGGAAAAAAAAGAAAATTGAAGAAAATAATATCAGTATTGAAGAAGAAAATTTGGGAAAGTGCTCTCATCAACAGATTACTCTGTCCTTTGCATCAAATCAAAGAACACAAAGAGACCCTGACAGAAACTGTCAGTACACCTCTGCTCTTCAGCAGGCAGAGCACAGAGGGATATGCAGAGATGTGCGTTTCCTCTGTCCATTTTAACAGAAGCACGAGAATGGTCTCCTTAGTAAATTGACACGGTAAAATGAGGTATGCAATCAGCATCACCTCCTTGGAAAGAAACACTTGACGCTCACAGTATCTGTCTTTGTAGCTGGGCCATTATTATTGGTGTCTATGTTTCTGCCCTCCGTTTCCTTTCAGACATAAAATCCGACAGGATGTATCAAACATAGCTAAATATTTTTCCTGTTTTGGTTAAACTAATAAACAATGAATGGGAACTTCCATTTTTGCAGTCTTGGCATTGGTTTAATTACTACCACAACAGGTAGTAACACAACAACTACCACAGGGTAGAGCACATACATAGTGGTTTCCCTAATTTTCTGATTGGTAAACCCCTTAAATTCTTCACTTTTCAGGGGCAAGTAAGCTGGTAAATGGTATCTTATGAGAAAAGGATGTGCCATGGGTCTGGCCTTGAAGAGAGAATTATGACTGAATTATAACAGAATTCAATCACCTAGAAACAGAGGCTGTATGTCCTAATGTACCCTTTCCCAACTTGTTCCTTGTCTGGAACACAGGTATAAAAACATGCCATACTTCCTTTCCCATTAATAAACTCACCACTTCCAGGTCACATCTTCTGTTAGACACTAGCTGGAGTAAACAAGCTCTTTTTCAATTCAAGGACCAACAAATTACACTTAGCAAGTTTCATGCAAAGAAATGCAGACATATAATCCAAAGGAGTTGTACTGGGAGGAGTGGAGAGTCCCAGGTTAAAAGGGATGCTCCTAAACTATTATTTCTACACATTTTTCTTTGGAAAAGCTGCTCAGGTTTTCTTACAGGTTAAAGATACGACCTCTGCTTCCTCTCACAAGAAGAAGAGGATAAAGAAGACTAAGTATAATCCTACTATCATCAAGAAGTTAGTTACTTCATGAACATACTGTAACAATAGGAGCTGCATGGAGCACCTGAACAAAGGTAAGGGAAGAAGGACTCAGAAGACAATTGCACGTCTGAAGAAGCTGAATACTAGCTCTCCTAATGAAGTGTATACAGTAGTCTCTGAGAAGGATTGGGGCACAAATGGAACCAGTCCAATCTGAGCTCATGAAATGAGGGTAGGCCATGATGGAACATGTGAGATGAAATTTCTTTTCTTGAGATAAGGACATTTAGCTACTATTCTTCAGTTATGTTTTTCAAATTGGGTTGGACTCTCACTTGCCACTGGTCACTCTTTTTAGCAAGAATATTACCTCAGCCATATGCTACCAACAACATATTGATGTAAGAAAAGAATAGCAGTATTTGATGGTTTCTATGATACTGTAACAGGAAAGGAAACTCCTATAGATACTTGCAGTACAGCTGAGTCAATTTTACAGAATAGGGTAGCTACAATAATTCTGACTCAGGGGACAATTTAGAAACAAGTTAGCTGGAATGTTAACACCAGTGAACTTGGGGGAAAAAATGCCTCATCTTCTTCCACATGGATCAATTCCCTCAGATAAGTAATTTCAGAAAAAAAAAATCCTTTCCTCCATTATATCAAAGGGGCCTATGAGAATTTCCATAGCTAAAATTCAGAGCCAAAGACTAGAAATGTTATTTTTATACTTAACTTTTTTCCATGTATTTGAGATTCTGTGATTGAAACTTTACAATCCAATGAGAAGCTGGAGATGGAAAATGTGCAGTTGTTCTTATTAAAAGAAGTCAGGGTTCACTGTTACAGGATGCTGTGTAAGGCACTGAAGACAACTGAAAGATTCCTGTTTCCACCATCCGTCTTTTCTCTCTATGCCATAGTCATTCATTCTAGCTATGCACTGCGTATTACCAGTCAAGTCAGTACGGCTATCTGCACTGTCAACTAGATCTCTGAAAGAAATAAACAAACAAACAAACAAACAAACAAACAAACCCAAAACAACTAAAAAGAGAAAATAAAAAGAAATACGCAGAAAAAAAATAATGACAGTTTAGATTAAAGCCCAAAGAGACGCATGCGCACAAATGGGAAGATGGCAAATAAGTATGCCGGCACAGGCATACTTAGAGTAGAAGAGTAGTAGAGACAGAAGCAGTCAGTAGAGTCAGTAGAAGCAGAAGGAGTCTCTTCAGATAGTGTAACAAACGCTAACATCTTTTCTAATTATGCCTGCCACTATGACCATTAACTATAATAAGGGGAGAGCCACTCTTTCAAAAAATGACAATAAACACCATCAAAGATGGAAAGGTAAGAGTGACATTCTGTTCACAGGGTGAAAAATAGACAGTGCAGCCTAATTCATAAAACCAAAATGAAATCCACATAGTCATTGAATAAGGCAGTATCAGTCCAATTATGAGTATACACACCTATTCCTAGATCCAGACACAGATTCTGCTTTACTACCAACACGCAAGAAATAAAGGATCATTCCCTTTAATTCCTTACATGAATCACTTAGCTTCTGACATTAAATTGCTCAGGGAAAAACTGAGGCTTGGGCTGGAGCACACCCTGACAGAGGCCAAATCCCCATCCCAATTTCCTTCTGTTCACTCCTTTGTCCCGCCCCAGCTTCCTTATCCCAGTTGAGTACTTTTACCTGTCCTGTCTCTTATTTTCTGTACATTCAGGACAGAAGGTTTTCCTCCTCTGCATTCCCAGAAAGGTCATTGAAGTCTGCGATCACTTATGTTCACTCCCATAGTGACCAACAAGAAGTGGGAAGAGTATTAAGAAGCCATACTTTGTTGTGACTGCATACAGGGTTAGGTGTACAAACCCTGTAGTCTACACACTGGGAACAGTGAGAGGCATGCTCAGTGAGGGAGGATGATCAATCTCAAAGTATTGGCTGCTGAATGTAAAACAAGTGTCTAATGTACAGGTGAAAACTCTCACTCAAAATTTGGACATACATAGGTGGCTTTTCATGAGAACAGTGAAGTACTCAAAATAGGTACCCTGCTTCTAAGGATAGACAGGAATCTGCTGAGGAAAAAACTTGCTAATATAATTGATCATATGTAAAACCAGTGTTTTATTAAAAACCAAATTAAACCCCCCAAAACTTAATTATTTTCTAAAGCACTTGAAGTTAAAATATATAAAATCAGAGCCAAGCCTGAAGCACGGAAAACTGCAGATCAAAGAACCATGTACCAGAAAAGTGGGTCGTATGGTGGCTCGTGTCAAGTGACCTAGCTGCACTGTTTATAAAAAACAGTAAAAACAGTTATGCTTGAAACTAAGGAAATCTAAATACTCCTTTGGATTCCAAAACTAATCATCTTTCTAAGGCAACCTCTAAACAACTCCCTGACACAACCTCCACTCTTTGAAGGTTTCCTTTCTTTCATCTGTTACGGCCCAGACTCTCCCTCTCCAAAAGCTGATGAACATATATTCCCAGTTTATTCTTAAAATAGTCTGTGTTCTGGAATGTCTTCAGGGGCCAGCACATCTGCTTGCAGGACTTCTCCCTGGAAGACACTGAGCTGCCTCTTTCTTTGAATTTATATGTCCTATGTAGTTTCCTCCTTAATTATGACCCTGGGGTGCCTACCACATCTCTGGAACACTGATCTGCGAAACACAGAGGAGTGCTAGAAAGCTGACATGAAGCACAGCACAGTAAAAAAGCTGCCAGAGCTGGTGAGCCAGAGGGATTTTCAGGCTGGGAAAGAATTAGAAAGGAAAAAATAATTTCAGGACTAGGTAGGCAAAACAGCAAAACAAGAGGCAGTTAGATCAAATAGGAGGGAAGTGAGAATAGACACTGAGGTCTGACTCTGAATCACTATCATTTGGCATTAACACTAGAGGAAGGATTCAGGGATTAGTATCAATAAGTAAAGGACAAGAGAGAGACCCGTGGAAATTTGCATTTTGAGCAGTAAGGCAGATACTGACTTTTGTCATAGGAGAGGGGTAAGAAGGGGGTGGGAGGGTGTGTGTGTGTCTGGAAACAAGAGGCACTGGTGTGACAATTATGATGAAAGGGAGCAAATTTGTGCCCTTGCCAAGAGGGGATAAAAACTTTCCCTGTGGTGTGACAAGCTATCTGGTTTGCCACAGAGTTCAGAAGGAAGCCCAGCTACCAGCTACATGCAGTCCACATACAGCAGGTACGCTGAGTAAAACTCCCACACTGCTGCCAGTCCCCTCAGTGGTCCCTCCACTCACCTGGTACTCAGTATACCTACTGCCTACCTGTGTCATGAAAGAACAGAATATGGCATGGCAGGAGTTCTCACATCTATTTTTTTTCTTTTTCTGAGGGGGTGTGGGGAGTGAAGTCCCCCTAAGGATTTTGCTATGCTGACGTATTCAGCAAAACTTTGCAGTTTGGAGTTCACATTGAAACATATTCAAATGTTTTACAACACAACCAATGTCCAAATGGTCTGACACTAGCTATAATTGCCACCTAGCACAGCGGCCTCAGCAAAGAGAACTATAATCAGAGAAAAAATGCTTCTGGGGACTACATCCCTCCTTTTCCAGAGGCTATTTTTATGTATAGCACAATTTTCACAACATTTTTGTAAGGCTATGCAATATGATGCAGCTTTAGGAAAGATACTTGGGGACAATGATGTATTTATCAAATCAACTGATTCCTAGTGGCTTTGATGCCTGTGTATAAAACACCATCAAGTGAGACAAGTTGGAAGTAGGTACATGACATTACGGCATTATTTTTTGTTTGTAGGGTGCACCTTTTGTGCTAGAAACCCTCTCCATCATCTATAGCAAAAAATACGGCGGTCAAAACTACAGGAGAATTAACCGAGAAAAGACCATAAAAGAGATTTTAAATTCACCCTCTTCAGAAAAACAAACCGGGGTTGCACAAGGTTCATGTTCTGTGATCCATTGATTGCTACTTACTTCTGTAAGGTGGATATTCATGATTAAGCATACTTTAAGCCCTCTACATATAGGATGAGAGCTGACTTGTGTAATTATCATTGAACCAATGAATGAGGGCTAATTGCCACAGGATATTTAATGTTATATTCAATGAGTGTGTATTTATGAATACTAACAACAAGGTGTAACTGCCTGGTCCTAACAGCTACAATCCATACAAGGGCCTGCTGAGTCCAGTGAGAGTGCTGACTGCAGTTTCAATAGAACAACAATTTGCTCAACAGTAAGGCATCATGTGTAAAATCCTAGGGAAGGTAAGCCATGAGGTCTTATATGTACAAACAGAACTAAACAGCACATTGGAATACACTGAGGAAATGATCACGCAAACTGCAGAAAAAAATACAAACAGAGAAGAGGTAATCACTGGCAAATAAATTCTCAGAGACATCAAGCAAACAGGGACATAAAGAACGTATTTCCCTCTTTTCTGCCCTTTAAAAACAATCAAAAGGTCTGGGAAGATGTTGATCACCAGCGTAATACCCATGGGTAAGGGAAAAATTAATGAACCTAAAGCAGAGAATCACCTGAAGTGGAAAACATGGCTTTGGTTTTCTGCGTTTTACTATTTCTACTTTACTAGGAAGACAGCTGTTTTAAAGGTAGGGACACAGGTTTTGGCAGAGGAAACAAGGAACTCCATGCTATTCT
>NW_008238355.1:6721648-6721985 GCF_000691975.1 Corvus brachyrhynchos
GTTCAGCAGAAAAGAGAGTGACAGCTGCCTGAATTTTGCCTGCAAAGTTAGTCAATTTTACCTACACCTTTTTCTCAGAAAAAAAATTCACGGATTTACATTAGTGCATTGCAACAGTACTTCTCACGTCCAAATTCCTTCAAAACCTGCAAGAGATCATCACAGTAAGTCTGTTGGACCGAACTATAGACAATTATTTTAACTTTCAAACAAAAGGAAGTAGATCTACCGGTAGTCCAAAGCCATTGTGGTGGCTCAAATGCTTAGACCGTTAAACAACAAGCCTGGGCTGGAGTGGACATGAGTTTTCTTCCACCCCAGCCAGGCACCTGGCAGC
>NW_008238355.1:6722127-6722435 GCF_000691975.1 Corvus brachyrhynchos
GCCTGGCCCCCCGTTCCTGTGTCAAAGTGGCAGCCACCCACTTTTCTTTCTGAAAATGGTGACTATGGACAGACGGGCCGCATTAAATGACGACGTGCAATGTATTTAAAGCGCGGCCAGCAAACGGGCACACGGTGACTGCCGGAGAAGCAGCTGTTCCTGTGGGGCTGTTCCTGTCGTGCCTGGTAACCTAGCAGTCTCTCTCGGCGCCGGCATGCCTGGGCAGACCCGGCCTACCGGAGTAGCTGGTGCTCTCCCCCGGCCCCTCCTCGCCCCCCGCGCCCCGCGGGCGCAAGGCCCGGAGGCCG
>NW_008238355.1:6723930-6725887 GCF_000691975.1 Corvus brachyrhynchos
CTGCCGGCGGCGTTCCGTGGGGAGAGAGAGCGCACCGGTGGGGCCGGGGCCACACCTGGACCGGCTAGGGCCCGACATCACCACTTCAGAAAATTCTTGGATCCAGTCAGGTTCAGAAACTGCAAGTGAGTAAATACCTGGTTCTCACTGGATCCCATCACACTGAAAAATGCCTCCTTCTGCAGTTAGGCACTGTTTAAAATGTCCTAACATCACTTTTTCATATGGGATTCATTCTCAGTGTTCCAGTCTTTCCTCGAAGTTGTTCTCAAAATACGAGTTGCATATGTAGGGTTTACAAGGTGAGTGCCTAAAAAATAAACAGTCCTGTTTCATGCTTGGGTGCAAACATCCAAGTACGTTCTTTCTAGACAGTAGTTTATTCTACGTGAATTGAAAGGTTAGAAATGAGCATTTACAGGTACAGAAGGCTTCCTTTTATACATGAGATTTACAAAAACGCAGCTGTGTTTACACTCCAGGCTTTTCATATCAACCAAATCAAAGTAAGACCCGATTATTATTGTGTTTTAAAATGAGCTCTCACTTACTATATCATTGAATCAAAAGTTTAAAGTACATCTCAGTGTTCCCACTCATTGCAAGCCTGAATAAGACAGCTGTGTGGTCAATTAAGATAAATAATTTACATGAGAAAAGCTGGAAAATGTCACTGGGGTAGCACAAAACATGATGTGTAAAGATGCAGTTATTTAGAAAAACTGAGTACCAACTTCTCTCATGGAGCGCTTAAGCAGGCAGGCAGTACTACTTCCAGCTGGAGGCACCAAAATTTGGTGTGTCAAAATGAAAGTGTTACCTTGGAACTACCATTTAGGAATCAAAATTTTTTGCACTGGCTTTCTTTTTAGTCTTACATGTTTTTTGCTGAAGATGTTTGTATTTATATCTGGGCCCTTATAGTGCCAAAATAAACAATAGTCAGTTGCAGGATGCACTTTTCCCCATTTTTTCTTTTGTCAAGCTGGCTGGTCAGCTCAGAGCCTGCCTTTTTATACTTTGCATATGTAAACCCCATCCTGAATTAAGTAAAGAATGTAGTAAGCCTCTGTTGTTTCTTATGTGTCGGTGAAAGTGTATGTATACAACTATGAGATACCAATAATGGATAAATTACAGATTAGGTGTACAGATGAGACTGAGAGAAAATAGAGAATATAAGTAATTAAAAACTGTAAAATACTTTACTAGGTATATGGATGAAAAAAGAGTAGACTGTGTGTCCAGGTAAAGATGGGTAAATGGAGTAAGGTATTAACTTTTGGAGAAAGGGAATCAGGAACAGTTTGGATGGATGAGGTGGACTTGCTCATAGCAAGCTTTTTTCGTAGATCTGGAAAAGCCGGAAAATATTTGACACAAAACAGGAAGTGCAAAAAGAAGATGAGAATGGGGGAATAATCTACTGGTTATTATTGAGACACAATTGAAAGCAATTAAAAAATTTGTTTTGTGTGTGATGTTGAAAGACATTCTCTTAGCTGAATATGCTCTGAAGACAAGAGACACCAGTAAGCAGCATTTTCTCATAGAGTTACACAATAGGCATAATATTTTTGGTTACATTAAATTTGTGAGCTCACCTTTAAAAAGAAAGTGCAAAAAGCTAAATCAAAATCCCACTGCAGCTGGCCTAAAGAGCCAACTTACAAATTACCTGGAAAAATAGCCTCTTTAAAATATTCAAGATAAGAAGTAGTGAAACTGTATAAAAATGAAAGTCAGATAGTTGCAAACCAGGAGTATTCTGACAGTTAATTGTATGGTTAGAGCTGAAGGTAACTGTGGAAAAGAGGGGTTCTGAAGGTCTAATTCTTACTGACCATTCTGTTAATTTTGTGTTTGTGGAAAAATGGCATTGAAAGGTACATTAAGTCTATCAGTGGAGACAAGATGGTAGACCCAGGAAGGCTCTGAATTGTAAATACTGGCCAAC
>NW_008238355.1:6725937-6785199 GCF_000691975.1 Corvus brachyrhynchos
ATTTGGAGAATATCCAGTTGAGTCTTGAAATACCTCTTAAGTAATTTTCTTTGCCATGGCAAACCTGCAAAGGCTTCCTAAATGACTGCACAAGTCAATCAGAAATAGCTGGCGGAAGGAGGCATTAAAGAGGCCTTGAGACGACCTCCTGGTGAGCAACTGAGAACTCTTTCTCTCACAGCTTCTGGTAAACTTTTGTTGCTCCTAAACTTATGTGGTCTCTGTGTCTTGTTATGAAAACTCGAAGCTTTATCTTCTCTGTTCATTAAAAAGAGGAAATTTCCATTAATTTTTAGGGAACATGGCACAACAGAGAAAGAATCCTCTCTGTTTTTCCAGGCTGCGTGTGCTGTTTCCTGTTTCCTACAATTTGCTCTGATACACTTCTTGTTTATCTTGTATTTCCTGTATTACCAATGAGAGGTATGTCTTCTGTGTTTCATTGGACTTTAAACTTACACAAACATGAAATAGCAGGACTTAAATGCATAGAGTTGACTTCTTTCCCGCTTTTCCAATGTAGGCTTTTGTGACCTACCCTTGAAGTGCAATTAATAGTTTCTCCAGCAAGAAAAAGTTCATTGTTCTTTTTGCATGGGTCTTCTAAGACAGTGGTCTGGACTTGCAAGCCCTCTGGGACTGTAATAAGATAGCATAAGGTAAACCAGCCAGGGAGTTGTTCTAAGTTCCATGCTGGATGGAGCAATTTGGGTTATAGTATAATATATATTTGCATCCCCCAGCACCTCTTTGCTGGCATGTTTTCTGTTTTGCTGTGGCTGCACAAAGCAGACCTTTCCCTTAGAGCAAAGTATCTGTCACTAACATTCAGGAGAATTTCTTTCACTGTTGGCAGCTGTCAAGGGTTAAGCATATCGTCTGTGTAGCAATTTGTACGATAGGTTTAAATGTTGTGACTACTTTGCTGTCATCAGGTGCCAGGAGCTGCTTGTTCAGGCACTGGATTTTCCTTGAAGGTTCAGGAGCACAGGAGAAACAAACAGTTGATACCCGAAAGGTGATGGAAGAATGGAAGAGATAAAGATATCTTATCTGTGGTTGCAACA
The DNA here is from genome assembly GCF_000691975.1 of Corvus brachyrhynchos. Taxonomy (NCBI): domain Eukaryota; kingdom Metazoa; phylum Chordata; class Aves; order Passeriformes; family Corvidae; genus Corvus; species Corvus brachyrhynchos. The sequence goes on from NW_008238355.1 coordinate 6,727,005, forward strand.
AGGGGGAGAAATGCTGCAACAGTAAACTTCAGATCCTGCTCTTCCTTTTTTCTTTCTTAAGTCTATGCAAGAGCTGAGGATGGATCAGCACTTTCCCACATCACATCTTTCCTCTCCTAATAGTATTCTTCCAGGAATTTTTCTTTTCTGATCTGTTTCAGAATTGAGTAGCCTATTCCCTGCCCTTCACAAGTGACAGACACCCTATCCTTCCAATTTTCTTCCTGCGAGGAATGCACGCTATTAACCAAAAGGCACCTAAGTGTGCTGAGCTTGAGCTGTGCCTCAGGAATCACAGTAAAATAAACAGATTTGGTTTTCTAAATAATGTAAATGCCGATGTCATTTGCCAGTAAGTGTTTTGTGGTGGTTTTCTTTGTTTGTTTGTTTTAATTGGGAGTATCAATTTAAAACCAGCAGATCACACAAAGATTTAGTAACTAATATTTCAGATCTGTTCATTTTAACAGTTCATTTCAAACCTGACATTCCATTGATGTCATAGAGATGTTGTGTAACAAGGTCAATTGATAGAAAGAATGGGAGGAATGGCCGTTTTTCATTTTCCAAATCTATTCCTGATGGGAGGCAGAAGTAAATTTTGCAAACTAAGTAGTTCAAATTGCAAGACAAGGAAGCAGTTAAGGAAGAAAGGAACTTATTTTGAGATGAAGAGCCTAAACTAAGGTTGTTGTCTTCATCAAAGGAAGGAGTTTGCTGCCAAAAGTCTACACCACTTTACATGGATGTCTGAAAAAAGCAAAATGATAGGCCTTTGTGCAAAGAAGTTCGAGTACCCCATTATATAGTTTTGACCTCATTTTCCATAGTTTAATTCTGTGCTCTGTTTCAGGAATTTTGTACTGTTACTCAAATAGTACTTGAAGATAGATAAACTTTTTAATTTGCCAAGTATCTGCTCAAAATAAACATAAGTAATATAATAAATACAAAAATCTGAAGAATATTGGATTGGACAGAATCATGAGTAATGTATACCTTAAGGTGTTAATAAGTGGATTTTTGACCACAGTTTTAAACTACTCTGAAATTAACCAGTTTTAAAAGTGATTTTTTTTTCCAACTTCAGACTAAATTTAGCCATGGCCAGTATGATATATGTGTTCTTGTGTTTAAGTGGCTCATCTATCTCTCCAGTACATTTTCAGGGTCAGCCTTTATTTTTGTTTCTGTAGCTTCTAGCTTCCTATTAGAAGATAGACTTCCCACTCCTACAGTTATCATAGTTGCTGTGTTTTGATTGACATCTGTTTGCCTTGACCAGAAATGATGCCCTGCTTGTATACAACTTCTCCACTGCTTTGTACAATGCCATAATTAATTCTCATTCTCAGGCAAGATATTTCCAGTACCATATTTTCATGTTTTACAGCTGTGTTCTGTGTACCTTTCTCTTCTCCTCCAAATAATCAACTGTAAAATCATCAAGTGGGGAAATACATGTCAACCATATCGTGTGGTGCTCTTTGTCACCTGCCAAACATGGGAAAGGATATGATCAAACAGAATCCTACTTGCCAAAGATACATACCTTAATACAGTAAGTGTTTATTTGGCAACATACTGGGCCCAATTCGATTGATACTTGCAGAATGAAAAACTGTTTGGAATGAAACATTGGCAAGTCCAGCAGAGTATGAGAACTGCAGAATGAAGTCCTGCCAGAACAGCTTGTTGTGGAAATTCTTGTGGATTACAAGATGTTGCACAATGGAGGTGAGATTGTAAAAAGCATGTTAATCAGACAAGATGGAATATACAGTTTAAACAAATGAGGAAAGACAAATTTGTATGCACAGACTCTTCCATATAGAAGGAACCTGATCCTAAGGGGAAAGCATACTTTTGAATAAGGGATAGCCATCAGCTAGGGCCCATCTTTGCACGTTCCCTTTTTTTTCCCCCGTTTGTTTTTTCTTTTTAGGATGTTTCGGTGCCAGCAGGCAGCAGGCATCACTTAGGTTTGTGTTCTGGGGCCAAATTGGAGTTATAGAGATGCTGCAAGTCACAATTAAAACCTGTGCTGTATATGTTATTCAAACTAGAACAAAACTAGTGGGTTTTGTGTAAGAGTTCTTGGAAGGCAGTGAACTGTTACAGAACAGTGCTGTGTGTCTGAAACTCCAGCTTAGAATTGGATAATGTTCTCCTTTTAGAAATACGTAGTTTAATCAGTGGTAGCATGTAGTGATACTGCAATCAGCTAGAAAGTAAACTTTCTAATACAATTTTAAGTATTAGAATGCAGGCATTCTTTATTACAGTGCTAGATCAGTGCCTTCAGAGGATTTTTCTTCTAATCAAATGTGTGTTGTGAAACTTTACAGCAATGTATTTATTCCATCATGATTATACATATTCATTACTATGTGCTTCCTAGCTAATACATCAACTTAAATTCTCCTAGAACCAATTTACAGGCCGCCAACCCTTACTGGAAGTCCTTAAATGGTCCTAGAAGGTCACCTAGAGGGGTCTCTAGTAGTCGTATTCACTGAGTGCCCCCAATATTGTAAACCTTGCCTTGAACTTCTCTTAGGGCATGTGCAGTTTTTTTATGTTACATGACTTTGCCACAGAACACACTAGGTGCCTCATTATCTGTTTATCCACTGGTTCTTGCTATGTTTAGCATCCTGTATGTCTACTTTTACATTCTTTTATCTAGTTTGCTAGTTAGTCTTTAAGCGCTATTTTGCAACTTCAAGGGAACTGAAAATTTCCATTCTCTGTGTTGTCTGTCAGTAATTTCCTTTCTGGATAAACCTAGAGAATATTTCCTTTTCTTTTATTGAGCCTTTCTTTGCAGAACATATTTACACAGTAACCTGATGTCTTAAAGACAGACAGGAAAGAAAACACATGCTGTGCCGCACCTTTAAAGCCAGTAGTATGACATATAGGGCATAGAGAAGTAGATCCTAGAATACTTTTGTTCACCTGAGCAGCCCTTATTCAAATACACCCAAGAGGATGCAAGGCTGTTCTGAGTCCATTAGAAGATCTGTCTAGGCACCACTACCACAGGCATAGGCAGTGGTTTTATATTACTGTCCTGGATGAGGAAGAACTAAACAAGCATCTGATGCTTCTCCCTAACACTCCCTTCAGCTGTTTTCAGCTAAGGAGCCTGCCTGAGCTGGATATGGTTTCTGCATACTTAGAAATTCTCAATGTTTTCTTTGTCCAGATTCTGGTTCAGTCTTTGAAAGAAAACTAAACTTTCAGCATCCACAATATTTTGTGGCAAGGATTTTTAAAGTTTGTTACTTCACTGTGTGAAGACGCACCTCTCTTTTGCTTCTTACTAGCTTTGTTAGATGGCTACTAAAAGAGATGGTGAAAGACGATTTTTGTCCACTTCACGCCATATGTGATTTTTTTAGATTTTTAATATTTTCCCCTAAATTATGTTGTATCTAGACTGAAGGGTCTTTGTTTATTTTGCCATTCCTCATACAACTTCTTCTGTGCCGTATCTTTGTCCTTCCTTTTTCTTCCACTTGGCAACTTTGTCAGGTCTGTTATTGTCCTTTGTATAGAGGGGACTAGAGCTACACAGTACGTAGTGTGACAAAACCTTTCATTATTCTCATAATGCCATGTACTCTGCACTATTCTTCATACTATAACTGATGTCTGGTATGTAATTTCCTGTGGGGACTTCTATTGAGATGAGTTTCCATGGATTAGCCTGCCATAACCCTGAGATTGTCTCTCCTTAATGGTACTGGGCAACTCTAAACAATTCATTTTAGTGTGATGTTTGGTTTGTACGTAAGTTGATCTACTTTTGTCTGTATTGAATTCCATTTGATACTGTTGTCACTCAGTTTTGCAGGGTCCTTCTGCAGTTCATGCACAGCCAGCTGTTGCAGTTTTTACACCTGTCGTGGCTGACATCTACACTTCATTGCTCCCTCTTTCCCATGCATTTTTTTTGTAATGAAATAGTGTAGGTCCCAGAAGAGATTCTGCAATGGAACCCAACAGAACTCCATCTGGCACCTCCACCCATTGCAAGAAACTAATTGCTATTTGATAAACAAATAACTAGTTAATTAATTTTTGTTTTGTTTTGATTGCTTACTTCTGCAAAGACCTTATGCAATGGGTTCTTAAATTCTTAAAACCTCTTGGTGAAGAACATTGCCAAAAGCCTTTTGGAAGTCCAGCCAGAGTATATCTATTTACCCATCTCTATTTATCTGCTTGGCCACTTTTAAGAACAGTAATAAACTTGTAAGGCAGAATTCTCCTCAGTTTAACTATTTCCAAAGCAGTGACTCTTCATCCAAGTGTCCATTAATTATCTTATTTCTTAGTTTCTACTAATTTTTCTAGTAGTGACTTGGAAGTTCATAGTGCGTCACCTCACATCTCCTCTTAAAAGTTGACATCACATTTGTCACCCAGCTGTTCTGAAATGTGGAAACTGATTTTTAAATGAGATTTTCATTTACTTTAATTTACAGAGTGTTTTTATTCAGTTATTCCATGCATATTCCTTCAACATTTTGAACTGCAGAATGTCAAGTATTGTATCTCGAGTAACTGATCTGAGCTGAACTGACACAAACAAATCAATCAAACACTAAACTTTGAAAAAACTCTGATTCTTTTGTGAGTATGCTGTGCTCCAATCAGCCAAACATAAATGAACAGCTTTTAACTGGGGAAGTTCCCCTAGCCCTCTTGGAAATTAGTAGACCCTTTCCCTGAAGGATTGGACTGCAGAGTAAGCTGTTTATGTAAGCTGTTCATGAGCAACCAAGCCCCATCTTGTGCAACTGGTAGTTTTACCAGTGGGGTATAGAGTGAAACTAATGCAGATACCTACAGAGTGGTCTTATAGCTCAGATTAGCTTCTTTTTTTTTTTAAAGTATTGTACTCCATGAAGTATTCAGTAGCAGTTTATAAAAGTCTCAGTATTCTCTTAGTAAAGACATTAGAAATGCTTTTGCATGTACCCCAATTATATCAGTAAGGTTGACAAACTAGATGTATCCCATTGCTACCACACAACACGAGCTCCAGCCCTAGCTAGCATGGCAGTATCAACTGTGATATTCTCTACAGTTTTCTTCCTTGCTCCTTTGTAAACAAAATAATTTGCTTTCCATGAATTGAAAGTACAACATTAATAAGATTTTATTCATACGTAGTTGAAATAAAAGTTCATTCTGGAGGATACATGTATGACAATATCTGGAATTGCTTTGACGCATCTGACATATGCACATCACCGCATCGCTGTCGTTACTCCTTTCTGCCTGTCTGATCAAGCCAAATGTTTGCTTCAGCTTGGAGTAGTTTAAATTTCCATTGTCAGTTAACAACAGACCCCTACCAGTGAATTTTAGGTCAGTGCATGATGAGGGTGGCCAACTGACAAATCACAAAACCATCACCTGGGAAAACTGGTAACTGTAATTGAACAGAGTTGCAGAACATTGTTTTCTGTAAGAGTTAGCTATTCCATGACCCAAAAGGGCCTCGGACTGTATTGGCATCAATAAATGGTTTAGCATTGCAACAGATGGGTCTTTTTGAAGCTTTCTTGTATATAAATGCCATTCCAGTGGCATGAAATATGAGCAATTTCCATTTCTTGCCTGGCAAATACAAATACTAATCTGGCAAACATAACTGCATGGTGAGTGGTTCTAGTGGTGGCTGAAATCTGTGTAGTTTTTCTGATGTTTCTTATCCTGTAGGACTCTCAAACAATGTTTTAAAATAGAAATGAAAATCCATTTATAAAGAAGAATACATAGTTTTATCCAATGCATTGCTATCATTCTGACTATCTTTTCCCTATTTCAGTATATTGGTATGCTTAATATCAATGGATTAAACAAATGTACAGTAGAAACTTTTATCCTTTCTCCAAGAAGAAACACTTCCAGGCATTCTCTCAGCCCTGAGGTTGTAAGATTCTGCTCTCCAAATGAGATCACCAGAGAATGTTTGTATGTGTGAAATGGATAGGGTCTGAGAACTGTAACTTGTTTATCATTAGTTTTAGTAAATTTAGATGTTTTGTAATGAGTTGGGTATCAGCTCTCTTTGGCTTTTCTCTGTAGTCCAAGGTAATTTAGAAGCTTAAGTTAGTTCTTAATGACATTAATGCACTGTATCTAAAATGTAGGCCTCACTGGGGTCTGGGTTGAAAAAAGATTAAGTCCTTCTTCCTTAAATTCTTATTGTAGTTTCCATTAAACATAATGGAAGATTCCAGTGAATCCAGTGAAAGCCTAATTGAATCTTCTAGCACTTTGACAAATGGTACAGCAAGAGATACCTGTGTATGTCTGAATTAATGTAACTTTTTTTTGTGTGTTGATTTTATTATTGTTGTGATTGGAAAGCAACTTTAAGTAGAATATTGCTAGACTGGGTTAGACATATTCTGTGCTAGAATAGAGTCCCTTGGTGTGCTGTAATACTATTCAAATCCTCACTAAGTGTTAGTTATGATGATGAAGGTGTTCTATTTCTTACTGTGCTTGAAAGCTACATAATGCAGTCTTTTGGGGGATGATTTTTTTGGTCTCATTTGCTCACTTACTTGCTTTTTCTTTTAGTCTATCTTTAGATTCTGTCAAAGAGAATTTTTTTGTGTTCATATTATTAAACTGTTACATGAACAGGTGTTGCTTTAGTTGTCCTGTCAAAGTCAACAGGGTTACATATGGAGACATAAATAAAGAATGCTGACAAAAGCTTAACTTTTACACACAAAAAAAATTAAACCTTTGTACAGCTCCAACATTAACCAAGCAACGTAGATGAATGTGTCAGTAACCTGGGGTTCTGGACAAGTTGCATGCTTCTCTGTGTTTGGTTAAAACATATCGTAGAGAGTGGAAGATACCAGACTTCGCTAGAGTACAAAGTTGAGGAAGTCTGATCTAGGTTAACTGTATAAGAGAGTTGGATTTCGTGCCTACACACCCCACATAGATGAACTTAACTCTGTCTTAGATATTCCCATGAGTCACTTCTTTATTACTCTTTGGTAAATTTTATCAGAAATAGAAAAGGAAATTGCTTAAGTCAAGTCTCATGAGAAAGTTAGTTAAATGAAAACATTGTATTTCCTATGACCAGTAAGAACTGAACTCAGATTTGTAAGACAAAGTACAGCATGAAAAGGTTTATCGCTGGCAATATAAATGTTCGCTGTAAACAGTATGGCTAGTGTAAGTCACCACATTAGTCACTTTGAATAGTATAAATTCCCTTGCTATTAATGTGCTTAGGAGTTTTATATTGATGTTTAAATAACTGGATACAGATATAACAGTATTTCTACTGCTATAGAAGAGCTACCCAGTTCTTAAATCTTACTCATACAAGTTACCCCATTAGAATTGACTGCTCTTGATTTATGCTTCTGAAATTCATTAGTTTAAACAGTTATTTCTGACTTACAGTTTTGTAAGTGAGAAGGGACTTGATCCCATGGGACTGAGTAGGGTAGATGTTTACAAGTTTCAGAACAGGGACAATGCCTATTAAGTATTTCATGGTCAAGATTTAAAAGGAAATTAATATGAACATTGTTTGTTGTGACACTTTTCTTGCAGTAGTTTCTCAAAAAATAAAACCTCTTAACTAACCTTTATACGGTTCACATGAATGAAGTAGCCTTGTCAGATCTTTGTCAAGCCTCATTCTTATGCTTTATCATAATTACATATATGAGAGTACAGCTGAAGAAACATTACAAAGAAACAATAATCTTTAGAATCTGGAGTAGCTAATAATGTATGGTATATGACAGTTCTGTTTGTTACTTCCAACAAACATTAATGGTACTGCGTGAGTATACATCCTCACTGTCTCATCATTTTACATTTATTTAGTGATATAACATGAAATAGGATTGGAAGTCAATAAAATAGAGACAAAGGTCATTTCAGTTGATGCAGTATATAATTTAGACATTTTAAATTACAGATTATTGTGTTTGGAAAGGAGAAAAAAAAAGATTTCAGAAAGCAGTGGCTCAAAATTAAAAGTTAAAGGTATTTGTTTCCTTTTTGATAGCTTCATCAAAATGGTTACTGTGGTACTGGAACAAACATTACTATATTGCCTAACAACTTCTTTGCAGATAAAAAATAAGTTTGTTATGGCTTGAACTTGCAAATGCATGATGAATTCATTGAAGTCACTTTAAGTACTGCAGAGGTTACTTTTGTTTGTTCAGCGTAGTATAAAAACACAGCGTAATATAAAAATACAAAATATAAAAATATAAATGCACTCATTTTCACTTGCAGAAACAAGGTGGTGACTCACTGGGCTTCACAAAAAGGGACATAGACTACCAGTTTATGTTATGCTGGTTTTTGTATTGAAAAGAAAATAATAGAAACGATGAATGAGAATGAAGGCAGTAACCGATTTCCTTTTGAGTATTTTCATGAAAAATGTAATGTTGCCCTGGAACTGCAAGTTAATGGTCACACATTTGCTGTGTAACGTTGCATTACTTTATTTGACAGAGACATGAACTTGCCAGTTGCTGCAATGCTCACTAGGCAAAGCTCACACTGACATGGGGTTGCAATTATTAATGCCCGTAATCACTGTACTTGAATTTTAACATTTCACATGGCATATATGGAAATGGCTTTCTTTACCATCTCCCCCCAAATGTTTTAGGTTAATATGTCTGTTGGAATCTGCACTTCATAAACCCCTCTACCACTGTGCAGTAATTAAGGACCTGTGTTCATTAATTTTTAGCTATTTTTTTGAACATTGTTCCAATAGTGACAACCTGTTTATCAGTCACGGAGAAGAGGTGAATGAAACCCTGACTGACCTTCAAAGAAATTTTTCAAGTACTCAGTGACATTTTCATTTTTTCAATTTAATGCTTGAACAATCAACACAGTGTCCAGATATCTTCAACTTCTCACTTTTTATTCATTCTTAACATCACTGAGGGCATATTTGTAGCCTTCATCTATAGGGAAGTGGTACCACATACCAGTGTTCAAAGGGTGCTGATACACAGCACAGGGCAGATATTGTCCTCCCATAAAGAGTGATGCATGTTCTTCTCAGAGCTGCAACTGCAACAGAGAAGGGTAGGGGCCAAGCTCAAGCCCTGCTTCTGTCATAACCTTTGCAAGGAATATGTATTTACTGTGGTCTCCTGTTACCTGTGACGTGTAAGGCTTCACTGCTTATCCATGTAGGACTCAAACAGCTTTTCCTTGGCTTTGTTTACCTGATGGGTGTCTTTTGGATTTCTCTTTTTATAATTTGACTTCAGTATTCTTCTTTTTTTACCTGCACTTTTAGAAGTAGCACCATTTGTAATCAAATATGATCAAAGTATATTTTTATTTTAAAGAAAATCAGTTAACCTCTCCCACTTTTCAGAACTCAATGAGGCAGAAAGTTCATAATTTCAATAACAACAGGATTTACACAAATATATAATCTAAGGAAAGATGCCAGAGTCCTGTTTGGAAGGATTCCTCCTAGTAGTGTAGATTCAATTAATAAAGCTTAGTATGATTTAGCATGTATTAGAATGAAAGCTATGATACAGCTTGAATTATTTTCTTTCTAATACCTAAATTGATCTTACCTCTTGATTTGTACTAAAGCTTGTTTGTGATACAAACTTTTTGGGTTTTTTTAAATTATGTAAAACACTTTATATTGCTATTTGGTTGTTAGGTTTTTTCTCTTTATTTTTCAAAATAATTCCACATGTTAAATAAGGTTACCAAGGGAGCACTGAAGTACTGTAATTTCAAAAAGCAGAATTTCATTTGACAATATTTGTTTAAAATACAACTGTACAAAGCAACCTTTATATAGAAAGTGTGATGTAGGAAGCTTTTCCCAATTCACCTCAAGTTTTAAATTTTATGAATCAGTTAGAAGTCTCACAGGAAACATAATTCGATTTATGTTGCTAGATATATTTTATAATATATTTTCAGTAGGGCATTTCTCTATACAGAAAAGTAGAACTTTGATTTTTAAAAATAGTTTAGAATAAATCTAACTGGAATTTAGAATTCCACATTTAAACATAGCTTTAATTTTAATTAAATTATATTTTAGAATTGGGAGTATAAATATATTTATATTCTGTAATGCAGTAGAAAGCCTTGAAAAGAAAAACTATGAGGAAAAACTACTTTTATAGAGGTAATCCAAAGTCAAATATACCAACTGTCTTGGTTTGAGACAGTTTAAAGCGGTGAGCACTCTGAAATGAGGAACATCCCCCTTGATTCCAACCAATCCCTTCCCACCAGTAAGGAATGAGATAAGAGGAGATATAAGTGAAAAAATAAGAGTTTAGTAACAGCATGCCAACAGGCAAGGGAAAAAAAGTAAATAACTGCTAGATAGCGAACTGCTAAATCTCACAACCCCAGGGAACAAAGTGAGACCCCAATGCCGGAAATGATCTTTCCTGAGATGGTGCCAGCCAGAGGTGGCCACATGGCTGGAGGACAAAGGGAAGATGATGTCACACCTTCCCTTCCAAGGTGGCACCCTCCAGACAACCATGTCTTTCTCCCTGGAGCAGGAAGCCAATGGACTTGGCTTGCAGGAGAGGGATCGCCTGCAGCGACCAGCAGGCACCCGTGGAACTCACCCTAAGGCAGCTCAAAACCGCCAACTGCAGCCTCTCTGAGATGCACAAAACTCACAAAAACTAAAAGAGAATCCAAAAAGGGAAGACAAAACCTTTGTCTGAGCAAAGACCAAACAGCCCACGAAGTAAATATCACACTGTGAAGAACCGGAAGCAGCCATGAGAGGATTTTAAAAATTCCCATGATGGCATCCCCAGACATACACACAGCATACCTGGCTCTGTAGGGTCTTACAGTAACAATTTTTGGGCACAGATAGATATGGAATACAGTAACATAACTGTGAAAAAACTCAGCTTTGATACTGAATTAGAACAATATATAAAAATTATAATTGACTCAGTATATCGATGTGTTTTAATCCTACTAAGAAAGGCACATGAAAATTAAAAGGCTGGAGTTTATTTTTCAATTTTAAGAGTTAATGTATTACTTTATTTTTAAAACAAAATACAGCAGCATTTAAGCAACAGCAGTGACATTATCTTAAAGAACATAAGGCCGAGCTACTTTATTTTAATGGGTTTTATTTAGTTTTGGCATTAACTATTTAAAAAATCAAACTCTACTTTCCTAGCTCACGGCAAGTGCCCAGACAAAATTTCTCCATTCCAATAACTGAAACGTAAATGAAAAATACGAAGGAAGGTCAGAGTGGTGTATTTTAATTCAGTAAGGTGGTAGGCTTTCCTCTCTATTTAAGCAGAATGAGAAGGAACGTCAGTGGTTAAATGGTAAAGTGTTACATTCTTACCATATTGAAGAGATGCAACCTGATTTACTTCTATGGAATTGCGATGTTTCTCCTGAAATAGCCATGTGATTTTTTCAATGTTGCTCTCTATTTTGCAGTTTTCTCCATTTTTTACATGCAGGTGGTTAAGAAGGGAATCTGATTTTTTCAGCCGAACTATCCTTTCCTCCAGATTGAAGATTCAATAAACTGGGCAAGAGCTCCTGCTTAGAGTATAGGCTTTTTTCCATCTAGGGGACTCAAAAAATTCTTCAGGGAGAGGGGATGTATTTCAGACAAAGGCAAACTTGTTCAGAGTGTCACTATTCAGGAACAGCAACACTTTGCAGACATCAGTTCCGTTTAACACAAACCTGAAGAAAAAGGAATGAGGGAGAAGCAGATATGAACTGGCGAGTTAGGCACATACAGGTATCTTCCTACCTTGAGCACATACAGAGATATCTTCACAATTTGGGCAGTTGAATTTCTGTTAGTTCATTTGGCTTAAAATAGGAAACTAAAACAATTTAAAAAACCTCTCAGCTTGATGTTGTATTTGGGAGAGAAAGAGCCCTCATCTCAGTCTGCAGCTCAGATGTCTGAGCAGCTCTGTCTTTACGGTGGTTGCCCTCCAGCCTCAGTATGCTGGAGATCTGTCAGTGCTGACCCAACAGTGGTGTTTTAGGCAAGAGAGATGGAGGCTGAGAAAGTGTGGTCACTACTGTAGTATCTTAGAGTGAAAAAACCCCATCCCAGTCCCCCTGCAAACTCCAGTACACAGTTTTGTTTCTTGGAATACAAGTCAAGTTTAGGTTCCAGGTCTTGAATGAAAATGACCTTTTCAGATATGGGTTCTTTAATTTGGGTGGATCAGTGAACAGCTAACAGCCTCGGCAGAGCTTTCTTGCCCCTAAATGCTGAACCAGAACCCTGGTTTTAAGATGCTTTACACTTGCTTTTATGGATTGACCCAAGAAGGAAAGGGAAAGGCAGTTTTCTGTAGCATCATTGAACCTATGGATAACAACGGGCCAACAGGGATCAAAATTAAGGACTATGGGCTCACCTTGTGAGATTTCAGATTTAAATTTTAAGTGAACTTTACACCTGGTTTTGTTAAACCTCATTAAGATTCTTATGGGCTCACTTTTCAAGCTTGTCTTGGTCCCTCTGAATGGTATCCTGTTCCTCTGGTGTGTCAGCTGCACTACTCAGCTTGGTGTCTTCCAGGCCATTCTGTGATTCTGTGTGGGCTCGTTTTAACAACCAACAGGGAACTAAACTCTATATAAGCCACTCTCTTTCCCCCACCCCTTATGATAATGGAGGAACAATAGGAGAGATTATGTAATAAAAATATCAGTTTACTAAAATCAGAATAACCACTGCAATATCAATAGTAAAAAGTACACAAAAAGAAGGTGCCTTACCCACAAAAGAACACTTACCAACAGGAACAAAGAAAAATGCTTCTCAAAGATAGCACCAGGTGTGGTCTCCAAACAAAGGCAATATGGTGAGGAGAGCTTCCACAGCATAATGTTCTCCCCTGTCCTCCCACCCGGCCCAAAAAGAGTGGAAAGCAGGGACAAAAAAGCTGGAAGCTAGTTCATCTGAATAATGGAGTTGTGCAGCTGCTGTCTAAGCTCGGCCCTCTGCAGTTGTTTGAACTGCCGCCTCCAACGCTCTCCTGCTTGGAGCTGTCCACTTCAACACCACATCTCCCATACTAGTGCTCTGGAGGAAAAACGGGAGGAGGGAAAAAAACTGGCGGACAGCGGAAGGGACCAAGTCCAGTCCGCCATGGTTTAAGGGGACAGTCCACTCTGCTTATGTGACTGGGGCAAAAGTGGTGAATTCCCAGTTTCTGGCCCTGGCTTTTTCCCACTGAAGCCGTGCCCCTCAATGATGTGGGTGGTATTGAATAAACAGGGCTAAAAACTCTACCCCCTTTTCTCTGCAACTGGGACACTATGAAACTGTTTAAAATGTTGTCACATTGTACAGAGGACACCAGAAATGATATTTCAGAGAAAAATGAAAATGCTTCGATCTGAAAAAATGTAAATATTTGAAATAGAGTTGAAGTGATTTCGTTAAAGGGAGATGATAACAGTAAACCTAATAAACTTTCTTTATCTCTCTGGTTTTGATATTTTCTTCTATCAAGGACTTTAATACTTCAGAAATTTTTTGCAGTTCTGAAAAATCGCAAGGGTCATACCTTCACCTCCTTGTGAAATCCAATCCTGTGCCTGTTTATAATGGTTTATATTCCAGCTCTGCACAAAGGCAGCAGATCTGTGCTTCTTTGGCTCTTCTAGTGTCTTACTGAGTTCAGAGTCTTATTTGTGCCTGAGCCATCTTCCTTTCCAAATCCATTTAGGAGCAAAGTCACTAAAGCCTGGAGAAACAGGGACCCTTAAAATATATCCTCCAGTTCACCAAATGAGTAGCATGTTGTTTTCTATTCAGCCCGCTGGGAGAAGAACATTTTGTACCTAGATGTTTAGAACACTTGCCTCTTAAAAAAAAAATATTATCTACAAGCTAAGAAGCATCTCTTAGGTTCCTGCCCAGTAGTTGGAATGACTTCCCTGCTCTTGTTTAGCTAGACAGCAGTTTCAGTTAGTTTAGTTTCACAGATTAGTCAGATAGGACAGTTTGGTGACCATATAAATATATTGAAAGTACGTTTAACAGTCAGCTTTAGAATTTGTATTTCCTTGTGGAGTTCATGGGGACACAATGCACATGTAGATTAATTCATTCAGTAATTATCTCCTAAATTATCTTACTATTACCCTAGATTATAAAACAACATATGGAAGAAATATTTTTAAGAGCACGCTTAGAAAGTTTCATTCTTGTTTCATGTTATCTTTAAAATTAACACATTTTCTCAACTTTATATAAAAGATAATACCTGATAAATACAAATTTAATGTAAATATGTGAATGCTTTGGTTTTCTGGGATGCTGCTGTGATACCAATTGTTAGTTCCAAGAATTATTTCATCCTTGAACAAACATAGTATAGTACAACTAAAATGTATGTATAGATCTGTTGAAAATGTTTATCTACAAATACTACTTTGAAAAAGATTAGGTCTCCCCTACCCCCACTGTCCATTCTTTTTCCTTTGGCCAGGCAATACTTCCCTATTTCTTTTTAAAGAAATCATGCCCTCTGTTTAAAAAAAAAATAGGGCGATTACAAAGATTTCCCAAGGATATATGAGTTAAACTGCCGTCAGTCTCTAGCAGTGGTCGTTAGCTCTGGTGTTTCTGTCTAGGTATTGCTTTTCTGTGAGAGTGCTTCTAGGACCTGGGAGTTAAAAGTATAAAAAACAATTTAACAAGAACATACACAATGATAAGTTTTATTATGCTTTAGTTATATGGTTTAACTCTTCTTCCCAGTAGTCCAAGGAATTGGAAGGTCTAAGTAAATTCCCATTAAGGTAAAAGGAGGCAAAAAATTTTTAGTAATACTGGTGTTACTTTGCTGTGAAAGGCACTGGCAGTTAGTGAATATGAATTTAATTATCTTAAAAGATTTGGGTGCATTTTAATTCCTTGTCAATTGTGAACTAAAGCTGTAGGTCTCACAATTCTAAATAATCACTATTATTATTTGAAAACTAACGGTGTTTGGAAGACATGGCGTTGCAATTATCATACATAATTCCGAGGGCTTAATTCCATCTCCTCAGTCCAAGTTCTCAGAGGCAGTAGAGCTGACAAGGATTACAAAGCCTCATGCTGTCCCCTTTGGGCTGGAAGCACACAGATCTTCCAGTCTCTTCCATATGGATGGCTAATGCTGCTAAACTGTAGAACCTCCAGGAGTGCAATTAGGTCATCTCCTAAGTTTGCTGGTTTGAATGCCCTCAGAGTGGTCAGCTAGAGTTAATCTTTAGTAAATAACGAAATAAATAAACCCCTTAAACTAGTGCAAGACAAAATACTGAGGACTGGGTAATATTGAGACCTTTGTAGCACAAAACAGGATGGATGCTTATTTTCCCTGTAATATAGCCTTTCTATTTAAACAGTTCTGTGAAGTTGTAAAATCGAGTTGCTTGTCTGAGCTGAGTCTTTTCAGTAATATGTGTGCTTGTGTAGACACACAAAGTAGTGGGTTTCTAATGCACTCCAAAGGCAGCAACGTCTATAAAAGTTCAGTAACCTTTATAGGTTACTGCTGTGGTGAATATGCACTGTACAGGTCTCTGAAGACTTACGAAGCAAGACTTAACATCACTTCCCAGCAGCTAGCACTTCAATCTTATTTGAGGCTATTGATGAGTCCAGGAAACATCCTGGAAGTAATTGATTACATCCCTCCGTCTCAGGGAAGCATGCCATCACTTGCACTTGCGCTAAGCCTGGTGTCAAATTTCAGTGATTGTTATAAATAATAGTAGTGTAAAAAGAGTGCAACAGTTATCTGATGCTACTGGTCTGTGCTTGAATTGGAAGGGACCTACAGTGGTCATCTAGTTGACAAATTCAGGGCTGACGGAACAGTTGCAGTACATTATTAAGGGCATTGTCCAAATGCTTCATAAATACTAACAGGCTTGGGGCATTCACAACCTTCCCAGAAAGCCTGTGTGACTATCCTCTTGGTAAAGAAACACATCCTAAAGTCCAGTGTGAACCTTCGCTTGATGCCATTTTGAACCATTCCGACACATCCCTGACTCCTAGGGGGAAGAGATCAGCACCTCCGTCTCCTTGTCCCCTGCTCTGGAAGCTGTAGATAGAGAGCAGTGAGGTTACCTGCCTGCTATTCTCCAAGCCCAAGTGCTCAGCCCCACTTCACAAGCCTTGGCTTCCAGGCTGTTCCTCAGGTTTACTGGCCTGCTCTGGAGGCGTTCAAGGACCTTCACATCCTTCTTAAATTGTGGGGCCCAGACCTGCACACAGTACTCTAAATGAGGCTCACCAAAGCTGAGTATGGTGAGATAACCACCTCCTCTGTCTGGCTGGTTATGCTGTATTTGAGGTACTCCAGGATGCAGTTTGGCCTCATGGCTGCCCAGATTCATGGCTGAGTCACGCTTAGCTTGATGTCGGCCAGCACCCTCAGGTTACTCTCTGCAGGTCTGCTCTTCAGCCCCTTCTCTCCCATTTTATGCTTGTGCCTGGTGTTACTTCATCCCTAGTGCAAAATCCAGCATTTCAACTTTTTAAATTTCGTCCCATTAATCATAGCCTAACGCTCTTATCTATCCGGATGCATCTGCAAGGCTTTTGGTCTCTCAGGAGAGTCAACAGCACCTCCCAGTTTGGTATCATCAGCAAACTTGCTAATGGAGCACTTAAATCCTATATCCAGGTTGTTGTTAAGCATATTGAGCAGAGCTGGTCCTAGAACTGAGCCCTGAGGAACAGCACTGTTGACTGGCCACCAGCCAGATGTAACCCACTTCACTACAACTGGGCTCATCTGTGCTGTGCTGAAGATGTGCCACTTCAGCTGGAATTGCCTTTCAAAGAGAAAGCAGCATGTAAATTACTCTAGTACTAATATACTTTAATTAGTCTTAGACAAACCAATTCCTATTTAATTTATGATAAACTAAATTGATTTAACTGAATGTTTTGGTATTTTTGTTACACTAGACATAAGTTACTCATCCCAAAATGAAGATATTGATGGACCACTCACACAGACTGGCATTAATATCCTGGACCCTGTTGCAGTTTTCCCCATTAGGCGAATTCATTTAAATTGTTGCTGTTTTCTATTAATATCAGTATTTGTAGTCTACTTTCATATTTTCTCAAGATTTTTGTTTACTAATATTCTAAATATTCTTGGAATTCATGAGTGATTTATTTCTAGTTCTCTGCATGTCTTTGCTGCTGAACTCCCAAGTTTCCTGCATGTGTGTTCTTATAGATGCAAATTCAGAAATCTGAGGGATTTTTTAAGGTGAAAGTTTTCAAGTGTTGCTCCATCCTCTTAGATGATATCGTTCAGCTCCATTTGGAAAACCAAGCCTGTTTCAGGAGGTCACTTTGAGTTTTAACTTGAAATGACAGTAGGCTCAATTGTACCTTTTTTGCTTATCATTGAGGAACTTGAAACTAAATTACTAAGTATCTTACAAGATTTGCAGTGCAATAATAGGTCAAATTCCTATGAGTTCCTATGGGTTCAAATTCCTCCTTGAATTGGAGAGGCATTCTCCCAAAGACAAGGAGACTGAATGTTAGTTTGTAGGTGAGTGAAAGTGAAGTTTCAAGTTAAAAATGAGAAATGAAACCAGCCATATTGATGACTCTGGAAAGGAAGATTTCTTTTTCAAATTGTGATGGCCATCTCACTTAAGTATTTATATTTCAATTGTTTACTGAAGGGATAAGTCAGAAGCATTTTTATTACACCATTGTGAAATTTGCAGTTTTGCATGAATTGATTTTGTACCTCAAATGAATTATTATCCTATGAAGTTGCCATTTCCATCTTTCTTTCTTCTACTTTTGCTCTCATTTGACAGAATGGGAAAACAGTTACTGTTGTATAGTCTGATGCTGTGAATGTCCTTTTCAATAACCAAGTCTAGTGTGTTTTACAGTGCATTTCCATAAGCAAACTGGATGGAATGCTTTTTAATAACCCTATAGCCATTTAATGATTTTTATACTTGTCGTTTAAGGACAGTTTGGATATAGAGAAGTACTGCATATAAATTAAACATTAAAAAGGTAGATAGAGCCAGACTAAGCAGCTCAGTTATGGTCTTTGGTTATGCAGTTACTGCCTCAAGGATACTTCATATACTTAATATCATATGTCTTTCAAAAGAAAGATGATCAGTGGGTTCAAGTAACATTTCAGCACAGAGGAAATTGCATAATTTATAGACTTTCCAAAATGAAAAACAGGAAACCAGTTTCATTAAATTAAGTCTTCCACTCCTTTTTTTTCTTTTCTGCTCTTACAGATTGGAACATTGAGGGACTACTACCACTTCTACCACAGTAAAACAATTAAAAGGTCAGTTCTCTCAAGTAGAGGTACCCACAGCTTCATTTCAATGGAACCAAAGGTAAGAAAATCCATGCATGTATTTGAGGAAAAAGCCTTTGCATTTTTTATATGAGATACTATACCAGAGGACATTCACCTGAATGACATATAGCATTACAAGGATTAACCCTATCTGTTTTCTAAGGTTCTAGTTCTCATTAAAACAAAGTGAAGATGATACCATGCTATTAAGTTTGTGCTATTCTTGGAACATAAGGTCCACCATTATTCCTGGATGAGTACTTGAATTTTGTTAATGCACTAATTACTGTGCTATGCTTCTCTGCAAAACCACATGTGTAAGATTTATTCTTGCAGATCCCTTCTGTGAAACAACCAGCTTTAAAAATGCAATGTGGGATGGTACAATGTTCAGAGGAAAGTTTCTCTTGCTTTTTTTCTTGTCTTCTTCTGGACTTGGTCTATGAGGGATTAAAAAGAATACTCTTTTCTGTGGTCCTTTTGGTAGTTCCACTGATCTTAATTTTAAGATCTGCATACCATTTCTTTGTAGCACACATTATAATAGGTAACCGCCAACACAATTTAATTACTCGTTTATAGTTAAGTATAACATCCTCTAGTATCCTACCCAGGACACACTTTTGTTTGAACCTTTAATTTCAATGATTAGTATCTTATTCACTGACTGCAGAATTGGACTGCCTCTGGTTTTCTTTTAGAAAAAGTTTGGTGAAGATCCCATTAACTTTTTTTATGCTGTTCATGCAACGCAGTCTTGCCAACAAGCCCCCGGGCCACTGGTGTGGTAAAAACAGAGTCAAGCTTTTCTTTAATTATTGGATGATGAATGTTCCCTGTGAAGGATTTGTCAGGTTTTACTTAACAAATCATTTATGAGAAGTAAAAGTTACTTGTGAAAGAGTTTGAACACTGTACAAATTGAGCATCATATAGGAATACTTCTGCCATCTGGAAAACTGTATTTAGGGCTGAGGTTCCTCTTGAGGATGGGACAAGACTAGGAATGTACACAAAAAACTGTGTTCAATCCTGTGGTCATGAGGCTGAACTGCTTAACCCTTTGAGAGCACCAGCAGCTCTGCTGAGCAGTGTATGTTGGGGACTAGTATGAAAGTGATCAGGGCCCAAATCTATGTTCCCACGAGTACTGAGACCCACCATTCAAGCAACAAGCACTGCACACAGAATAGGCGAAAATGCAAAAGGAAGGGAAAGTGTTCACATCTGCATCAATTCATGCTCTTTCCATATGCACAGAGGTGGAGCGATTTACACACAACTGCACAAGTTCGCTTGCATGTACCACCATAAACTGTGGTGTTACACCCAGCTTCCAGATACCCCGTCTGCACCTCTGGCAGACAGTCCTGACTACTTTGGCCAGAATAGTGAGAGACTCTTAAGGCAGAACACAGCAGAAAATCAGAGTTATCTTTTATTTTCCACATTATGCCGTTTAGGTGTTGTCTCCAATCTGTGCTGCTGCTGGTATAGAAATTCTACATTTCTGAACCATTGTTACATATCACTTCAATATTGAGAAGCTCTAGTGAGGATTATGCAAGGTACTCAACCCTGGTAATGATTCTGAACCCAAAGAGAAACAGATAGTCTAATACCTAGATCTTTCTGACTGCTTCACTGAACCTGGGTTTGGGAATTCTTATGTGGCTGCAGACATATCAATAAATGAACATGTATTTGTAGCGTAAAGATGACTATGTCCTCAGTGTGTATAATATTTAATGATTATTAAAACACACTGGCAATTTAATTGCTCTATATAAGCTGGTCCTTTTAAAACAAAAGCTCTAATGTTAAATGAGGCGCATTGCATTGCTATGAGAATTTGAAAGGACCACGTGCTATTATATTTATGAATGTGATGGTATCTAATGCCAATATTTGCAGGAGATTAGTCAGCGTGTGTATTTGGGAACAAAGAAAAACTGAGGTTTGTTTACTTTCTAAATAATTTGATGGTAATTTACTTAATGCAGAAAAAGGTCTCCCTGTTACATGTACATGGAATTAACTTGTTCTGTGTTGCTTTAGACATGGATCACTAATTTTTTACTTCACAAAATTTTAAAGGATGGAATTCTGATTGAGTGGCAGTTCATTATGTAAATAACCTGCATATAATGGAAGAAATTATGAAATTTGGTATTTCTGAATTATTTTCATGGATGGTATTTGATTTCATTGTGTGAATGCATGATGAAAGATGTAGAACTAATAGAAAATCTTGTTATTGTGGATTTAAATTAATGAATTTTGAAGATCTTTGGTTTGATTTTCTTCTGGAAAAGACTCTTCATACTGTTATAAACAATATGAATAGATCCAACAGGGAGCATAATAACTGGGTGTGGCACTTAGTGCTGTGATCTGCTTGACAAGAGGGAGGTTGATCAAAGGCCGGACTTCATGATCTTCGAGGTGCTTTACATCCTTTTGTGATTCTTTGATAAATTGAAGACATGTGGATTGCACATTTTGACACTTTCTCAGCATTAACCTGTATTAACCTCATATCATCTGTATTTAGTTGATAAGGTAAAGGATATGCAGTGTAACACAGGTAAAGGATATGCAGTGTAACACAGTTTTGTCAATTATCAGCCACATCTTTACCTAGCAATGCTACATGTTGTCATTTAGCAATGAAAAAGATGAAGCAGTTTTAGGGAAGAGATGCACAAGTAAGGATGTAATTTCCTTAACATAGATTGTAGTGGAGAAAATTTGAAACATAACTTCATTCACATTATCTTTCTAGGCCAGTGAATAGTTATGTGGCATTTTGCATGTCTTAATAGGAAAACATAGAAGTGGAAGAAGTCTGTGGATTTAAAGCGGAGATCAAAGCCAATTGAATGAAATTTATTTACAGAGGTTTCTGGTCTCCCCAGCTGATGTGCTGTTTGCAGTTGGCCTTTGGCAGGGGTCAGTGGGAGTGCCACACCATGAATTAAGAGCCTTTTTAGCTTTAGAGTTTGCTCTGCAAAGTTATTTTGGTGATACTACAATGCATGAAAAAATGGGAGCGGGAGCAAAAAAGAAGTGGGAAGATGACAGAATGAGTCCCTACTTGAAAGCTATCATGAAGCTCTAATTCAACTATTAAATAGTTGAGAGTGTTGATGGTAGGCCATGTATTGAAACCAGACTATTACAGCACTTCCAGGGGTGAGAAGAAAGAGCTGAGGTATGTCTCTGTGTTTTGCAGTGGTGAATTGAAGAGTCACAAAGTGGGAAACATTGCAAACAAAGATTGAAACTGCAGTCTGAAGGCCAGACTTTTCATCAATACAAAGGATGAGAGAAATCAGGTGGAGCTTTTCTATTAGTAAAGAGATGACAATTCCAATGAAATTTGAGAGTTGAAATGTATATGCATGACAATAGTACATGTAAATTAAATGGACAGCACAGCTGGAAAAACTTTCTTTTTATTCTGAACTGTTACATAAAATGAAGAGGTTTTAGTGAAGAGCTGTGATAATGAAAAATATTCTATAGAATAGGTAGCATAAATAATCCTAGAAGATGACAGTTCTTAGGGTAATAGAAGGCAGCTTTAAGATTGATAATAAATAGATGTACTGAAGTTTGTTCTGTTTTTATCATGAGGTCCTCAGAGTCTTCCATCACAACAGAGATCTGAAAAGGACATGTGGGCCACAGTGATGCTAAAAAATGTGGAATTAATAATTTGCGTTCCTGTCAGTGTGACATCAGCCAACTTCGGATTATTACTGTTTCTTTATCAATCTGTACTAAGATGGCATCTCATATTTTTCTAATTTTAATGAATTTCAGGTAGGTTTATTTAGGGTTTGAATCCTGTTTGATGGATCAAGTTCATTTATCTTTTAGAAACAGAAAGATTTACAGTCTCATTGAAATAAGAAGTAAGGCTGGCTACTTTCACGTAAGGAAGATACTCTGCTTGAGTGCAATTTTGCGGTAGTGTCATGCCTTTTGTCAACTCTACTCCAGGATCAGAGTACCTGGGAAAACATTACTCCAGACATTTATATTTTACGCAGCCTGATCTAACCATACACAGAATGTAGCAGTATGACAAAGGAGAAAGTGTTACCTTTGCCATATCAAGCTGAACAGAACTCATAGTATCAGCATGTAAAATGCTGGCAAGCATATCTTTGGTGACACCAAATGATGCGGGCTGTTTTCAGGCAATAGGAAAGTAATGCCAGAAGCCTGTCCTTATTACTGGTAGTACAGTTGTGTTCATGAGAGGGCAAAGGGGAGCAGAGTTATAGCAGCCATGAGTAACCTGGGGCTTTTAAAAGCTGGCACCATGGACTTAAAGCTTAGAGAAATTAGATGAGAATGTTATTATGGGTAAGGTGATATTTAGTTGTTAAACCTTAGTAAACAAAAATATTTTGTTAGACATACAGGATAACACAACAGTTAAACAGTGGAACCAGGTGAGTTACTGATGTCTGCATGGGTAGCCATAAAATGTACAAGCACACAGGGACCAAGAATCAATAAATGCTACTTGGTTGCAAAAGAATAAGAACTGTCATGGTGTTTATTTGTTCAGAATTTGACTGGAGCTTTAAGTTAGTTCTTAAATAATGCAATATTTACCACTGTGGCTCCTTTAATTAATTACCTGAAAAAGCTTTTGCATGAGCAAGTCTCACATCTTTAACTTAGTAAAAATCAATAATAAGTCTTGCTATTTTCAAGAAGCCTGTTATTGGGTGAGTTAGAACATGAACTGAATCACAATGAATGAGAGGGAATAGCAATATTTCCCTAAATCACCTGCTTCTGGGATATTTAATTAGTTTCATGTAAGCATGAGCAAATAGTCCTGCAACTTGGATTTTTTTTTCAAGGCTTTTTGAAATACAAAGTTGCTGTTCACTTATGAAGAATTTCAGTATATCCTGCTGGAATTAGTGGTATTCTAACTGTTCGTTGTGCTGTGAATTTTGCATAAGTTGGTTTGTATTTTGTTTGCTTAATGGTAATTGAAACCTGTACTTATAGGGGTGCCTGTTATATTAGTTTTAATATAAACTGTATTCATCAAAAACAAGAATTTTTTTAGCGTGATGAGGCTGCATCACACTGATTTTTATTTGTCACTCAGTGATGACTATTCAGCCGTTCAGAATGCACCTAGACCTAGAATAACAACAGGGGGATAGATCCCACTGAGTATAGCAATAAAGTAGCTTCATTTTGTAGCAGGCTTTTCCCTTATCACAGAATTCTAGAATAGTTTGAGTTAGAAGAAACTTTTTGAAAGTCATCTAGTCCAATCTGCCTGCAATGAGCAGGCACATCTTCAACTAGATCAGGTTGCTCAGGGCCCTGTTTGACCTGACCTTGAATTATTTTTTTCTGGAATGGGGCACCTACCTGTCCACTCCAGACAGCTTGGTCCAGGGTTTCACCACTCTCATTGTAAACGATTTATTCCTTATGTCTGATCTGGACGAACCCTCTTTCAGTTTAAAAGCATTTCTCCTTGTCCTGTAGCAACAAGACCTGCTATGAAGTTTGTCCCCATCCTAGTGGTCCCCTATACATACTGGAAAGCCTCAGTAAGGTCTCCCTGGAGCCTTCTCTTCTCAAGGACAAACAACCTCAACTCTCTGTGCCTTTCCAAATAGAAGAGGTACTTCAGCCCACTAACCGTCTTTGTGGCCCTTCTCTGGACTCAGTCCCAACAAATCTTCCTGTACTGAGGACCCCAGTGCTGGATGCAGCACTCAAGGTGGGTTCTGCACCAACCCAATAACTGAAAC
Organism: Corvus brachyrhynchos; assembly: GCF_000691975.1. NCBI lineage: Eukaryota > Metazoa > Chordata > Aves > Passeriformes > Corvidae > Corvus > Corvus brachyrhynchos. Next base: position 6,751,243 of record NW_008238355.1, read on the forward strand.
ACTTGAGAAGGCAAGTTGAAGCTTCTAACTGTTATGAGGAAGAGCAGCCTAAAATTTGGTGTTCCTTTTCTGCACAGGGAACAGTGTTCTGTCTGTGGTGGATACAAAACCAGTGTAAGGATGAACCTTGAGTGATTGTAATCTAAAAATGAAAAGCCAACATCACATGAATATATATGACCTTCCCTTTTTACTCTACTGGCCAAATCCACTGCTTCTATAAGAGGAAATATCTGTTCTTGAGTCAGCAAATTTTGTCACATAATGGTAATTTCTCTTAATTTATTTACAATAGGTAGAAACATTTAATAAAGTTAATTGTGACTCTACTGAGACAGGTTTATTTCTAAAGAACAAAAGTTTTGTTAATGTCTAATTAATAGCTGTTTGTACTTAAAGAAAAAAAAAATAGTCATTAAAGTTTCCTAGTGGAATTACCTTTTGATGTTTTCCACTAGAAGCAGGAAAACAACCAGTAGGAATTCAGTGTAATATAATTTTAGAAAAGGAAAATGTTCACTGTTGGGGAATATGGAAGTTTTTCTTGAAATATATTACTGTATTCAGTTACCTACACTTAGATTTCCCTTTTGTCATGATTTCACATGATTTCGTCATGATTTCATCAGTTGTTGGCATCTGTCTCAAAGGAGTTTTGTTCCCTCAATATATCTAATTTCAAGTGCATTAAAAAAAAATCAGATTAGATTCCAATTTTTCACTTGCTAAGTCATTTTACAGAACTCCTTGGCAAAGACCATCTCATTGTTAACTTTTGGAAAAGGAGATTAGTTCAGAGGTTTTAACTGGCTTGCTCCCTAATTAATGTAGCAAATGAGGAATTAAATCGTCCTCTCCCACCCACTGGAAACAACTAAAACATTATTTTGCAGGATTATATTCTTTAATTATTTTTGTAGCATTATTTTCTTTAGATGGTAAAGAGATGAGTAAGGAACTTGAAAAACCTCAGGATGGTGAGGAGAAGGTCAGGATTTTGACCAGGATTCTTTTTGAGAAAAAGCTTCAGTGCCCCCACCCTTTTTATCAAGTTTTTGCAACATCACAGAAACCCGGTGCTGGACCAGCTGTCAGATGCCCCATTTCAGGACTCAGCAGTCTTTAGGGACTGTGGTAGAGCTGCTGTCATGGTCTCTAGACTTCATAGTCAATGAGAAAGATGTTGGCTGACACTGAAGTGGCAGGCAAGGACTCAGCAATGTCTGACAGAAGTAGCTAAAACTTTCTGGATCAGGAATATTTAAAATTAGGCAGATTTCATTTGTCTCTTTGATGTATTTGGAACTTTCTGGTTTTAGAGAGGCAAAAGCAAAAGACCCCACGTATATGCAATGACCTGGGACTTTGCAAGGGACTCATGCTATTAAGAGAAGAAAAAAATATAAATAGCCTATTCTGAATTTTGCAGACTATGTGTCTTAAACATGGTAAGTCTCAAAGAATTAAAAACATTGGCTAGATTGTAACTGGATTTTAGCTTAGAACTGTTTAAAACCATGGAGGATTTTTCTTTTGAGAAATCATGTACTTTGACCTCCCTGCACTTGGTGAATTTGGGGCTTGTGGCAATAGGACTCCTTGGCTTTTGTTTTGTAGAGTGTGTTCTGCTTTTAAAATACATTCCAGCAAACATGTTGAGCAGAGGTTAGGATCAGTGACAGTATTTCCAACTATAGCCTAGATCTTGTTACAGAAAGTTGTTTGGGAACCTTCAAAAATATATAGAAATATTCTTTAGGCGTAATTGAGGGGAAAACTCCCTTCAGGGCATACTTTTTCTGTGTTGGGAATAAATATTTCTTGAAGTTGATATTATACAATGCTATGTTCACATAGTAAGATGAAGATTCTGAATGTAACATACCTCTTAAATTTCTCGGGTTTGGGGACAAAGCAGGGAAGAAAGTCATGTACGTGTTTTCCTTTCACTGTCACTAGAGGAACCTCAACAAAAATATATTTAGGTATCTTAACAACTAATTGTAGGGTTCATATGTGATAATAGTTACAGTTTTCTTGTGCAGACTGCTGGAGCTGCAGTGCTAATCCTAGCAATGGACAAATTCAGAAAAACATTTTACTAGACCTAACTGCATTTAGCATTTGACATCTTATTTTACAAAATAAAAGTATTTAAGATACAATTAGTTACCAATACTTCTTTTGGTTCCTTCCTTATATTCAGTAGGCATTAGAACAGCTCAGGATATCATTAGTGCAAAGTTGACTGTACATTAATGAATAACAAAAACAGGGAGGAAAAAAACTTTGTCCGTCTGTTGCTTCATCAGAGGAAGATGTTAGCATCACAATCATGGAGTTAAAGTTTGGAGAAGTTATTTGAGCAGCATGCACTCCAGGATGGTGCAGCACACTCTGAGAGTCTTCAGCTAACAACTGATTTGAGCAGGGACTAATAGAGGTCACAGCTGCTTTTGTTGAGAGTGCAAAAGGTGTATGCAGTGTGCAGAGTAGCTAACTTAATTAGACAGCATTGAGTTGTGTTTTGAGTTAGAATAGTTTTGGTCAGAAGGGACCTAAATGTCACCAGTTCCAGCTCCAGTTTAGATGCTTTCTAAAGTCTCTCTATTCTGGGATAAGATTTTCTCTGCACTTCTCTGTCAGAATGCTTTCTTGCTTAATGGCACATCTGTCTGGTTTGCTCTCCCTGTGCAAGCTGGGAATGCTCACCCTCACTCAAAGTGAGACCACTAATGGTGGGATATACAATGCGTGTGAAGGCAGACCACGCAGACTTGGATAGCCTTATTTTGAAAACAAACACACAAACTATAAACCCAGGGAAAATCCATTTGCAACCTAAAAAGGAAAAGGGTGTTACATTCCTCACACAATTCAGGAAGCGCTAAAGGATTTTGCTCAGCCTTAGTGATGGCAAAAGCACTTTAGGTGAGTATATATGTGGAGATTAGACCCATCAGAAGAAAATTTCAATGTAGCAGTTATAAACATTTAAAAGCAGAGGGTTATAAAGAAAAGATATTTGCAGTCCTTAGTCCTTAGATGCTAGTAGGTGTTAATGCTTGAGTTTCTTTAAAGTTCCATTAAAGTAGTACTTGCTCCTATGTTTTTTAGCAGCAAAGTGCATTTATAGGTAAAAAATGACAGGACACCTAAATATTTAAAAAAACCCAGGGAGATCTAGTCCTCTAATTTTTAATCTGTATTCTAAGAGCTTGATAGTGTAGACAGCAGCTCTGACAGCTGCAGGGGTCTTGTGTTTCACTAAGGATACTTAAACTGTTGTTAAAGTCAGTTTGCATTGAGAGTGTTAGAAAGACTGCAAATTGGTGGTTTGGCTACTGGGCTGTAAAATTGCTGAATGTCAGAAAGTGTCAGAAGAGGAGGAACTGAAGAGATCCTAGTTTTGATCTTTTAGAAAGATGCACCATTCTGGAAGCAGCTGATCCTGCAAGGCCAAATGCCAAAATATCAGCAGGGAGAGAGGAAGAGATTGAAAGAAAACACATTTGGAAGGGCAGATCTCAGAACTAACTGTTCATAAAGAAATGTAACAGAAAGCTTCTACACACCGTTTCCTGAGGAGATCCAGCTTCCTCTGATGCGGATGATATTGGTTGTATTGCAGGACATTCATAGAAAAATGAATTAAAGTTCTTTTTTTTTTTTCTCCTCTCTTGCATTTGGAAAACATTCTGGCAATAATATATGCTCCTGACATAATGGATCAAGATTTTTATGCATCTGTTTTCCTGCTTCTGACAGGCAAGACAATAATGTTTAATTCCAGTGGTTGTTATTTCACCCAACAATTATAAATGGGGACAGCAAGAAATCATGAGACACATAGATAATTTGTTGTATCTGGGGTTATTAACAGGTAATTGAAGGCAGGAAAAGGGAGCTGGAAAGACACCCCTCCCCAAAACAAAGCAAAAGAATCTCCCCACTACCCAACTTTTTGTGATCCTTTCTTTTAGGATCGTTTTGAAAGCCAGTGTCACTGAAAAGCCACTCATCATCCTTGGCTGATCTCTATTACTCTTATCAGATCCTCGCCAGCTTTAGTGGTTCAGAGGAGGTGCCAGGCAGCTGTGTCCTGTTTGCAGCTGTGCTGCTTGCATGTGTGCAGCCTTCATCATACAACTTTCTCCCTCCCGCTTCTGACTCCCCACCTGCAAAACACAGACAAGGCTGACGGTTGAATAAAATTTCTGCCAGTGGCAAATGCAAACCAGAGTGCTATGTATTTTATTCTGTGAAATTTTATTTCTCTTGGTGTCGCACAGAATGTTGTATGAATCTGAGCAACATTTTAGTAGAATAAAACACTTACTCCAAATCCATATAATCCACTTAAAGCAGTTGTATCCATTGGTGTGTTGACTGTTGCTTACATAACCTGTGTTTAAACTAAGTTATTGTTTGACATTATTTTTCCCATTTTTAAAAATTTATTTATTTCAAGGGAGAGTAAATGCTGGCACTCTCATTGGTGCTGAAGTTGTATATAAATATATATAAAGGCCAGAATATTGGTGTTACTTCACTTTTCTAAAGGATGCAGATTAAAAATTTCTTTTTAAGTAGCTTTACTAAACTGAGATTCAATTCACTGTTTCATCTGTAGTTGTTATAACAACTTCATGTTTATACACACACTTCATGTTTATATATATGCTTTGTGTTTTATGTATAACAACTTTGTGTTGTAACAACTCTGTATAATGAAACCAGAATTTCTGGATTCTAAAAGGTTTTCTGACTTCCAGACTGTTCCCAAAAAACTAGTTCTCAAGAATACAAATACCAATAGACTCACAGTCTTTGAGATCCAAAGAAAATCCTGCGATCATCCAGTCAAACCGTATTTTACAGCCTCAGAATTAATTTCTGTTTGATGTAGAGTGTAGGTTTTAGAAGTTTTCCAATTTTAATTTAAACTGCCAGCAATGCAAAGTATCCAGAAGTTTTTAATATGTTCTATTTTTGCTTTATGTGTGGTTATTTAACTTCAACTTTCAGCCATTTCAGACTCCTGTAACTATTTGTGAGTTTGAAGAATACGCCTGTACAGCAGTTTGATGACCTGGATATGTGTTTGGACACTGTGACCTAAAAAACTTCCCTTTCCTCAGCTGAGACGACATCCTGATGTCGCTTCCTTGTGGATCTGTTTTTCTCTTCATTATATTTGGGCTTCTTTTCTGGGTCCTTGCTGTATTAATGCTCTTCCCCTGCCTTGCATGAAGGAAACTAGCAGTGAGATTTGCAGCTTTGCTCAGTGCAGATGCTTAGTAAACTTGCTTGTCATTTTGTGAGCCCAAGTACATTGTGAAGAGGTAGTCTGAAGAAAGTATTTGGGTAATTGTTGCCATTGTGAGAGACTGAGATAGCTTATCATCTCTTCTGACTTTCACACCATTCTGGCAAATAGTGGAAGTGCAGTCAGGTGATTTTAGCTGTTGTCTGATGCTAATATATGTTTGTTTATGCCCTAAAATCTAGTTTCGCATTTCAGCCCTTTCTGTCAGCAACTAAAGGAACTGGATGAAAGATTAGAGAGATCAAATAATAGTAGTAATAGGAAAGTATATGAAAACCAGTGCAGTTTTTAAACCTTCTGAAATGTCTTCCCTGATGAGAGCAGACATGTTCTGTAGCACATCCAAGATTCTATCAAACAAAACTTAAGTTTGTGTACTCCAGAAAATACATGTTTGTACATTTGAAGTTTGTCTTGGTCAGGAAAAAAAATTGTTTTATTAGTACTGTAATCATATGAAAAAATCACATTTGTATTAGACCATCTGAAATCCTTTTATTCCAATGGAAGACAGTGTAGAAATAGCCATAAAGATTCCTATAGAATGAAATAAACATAGATGAAAGAAATTTTGTGACAACTGTAGAGACCACATTGTAACCCTCTAAGTCATATGATTGGAGACCAAAAAGTTCAAGTATATGCAATTTAAAAGTTTATCCCACAAATGATAGCCATGGATATAACAACCTTTATTTCTTTTTCTCAGTAATATGACAAGTGTTGTGAATTATGAATCCATAACAGAGTCACTGTTGTGGTCACACTTTAATTGCCAGAATGTACACAGGGACCATCCTGAAGTTGCAAAACAGTGGTGTTACCCTTGATTCAGCTGAGGCTTTAAAATAAATGGAAGTAACCAGCCGGTTTGTTAATCAGGCATCACGCCAGCCTGTATGTTACCTGATATGCAGAAATTGAGAGATACGACCTCACTGGAAGTGCTGTCCTGATTTTGTGAGGTATGGGATTAATAGTTCAGTTGAAAAAACATTTGGCTTTCTCTGGCCTACTGACTGTAGGAAAAGAAACTTCAGTCCTTTTACATTTGCTTGAGGGTTGGACTGCAGTGTTCTCTTAGGTTGGCTGTACGTGTCCTTCACAGGTAGGTTTTGGGAGTTTATTTTAAATGGTGATGATAATTATGTTTAAGAGGGGCTGTAATCAATCTTTTAATAGCAGTGAAGTTTACTGACATCTGCAGGACTGGGTTTCAGGACAGAAAGAGGCAGCTTGTTCCAGAGCTAACTGCTAACAATTCTCCTCTATTGACTTGAAGTGATATATCAGAGACAAGCACATTGGCCATGAGAGAGTGGTGTTCCCCAATGTTTAGTGTTGGGATCAGACCTGTTTAGTATCTTCATCAACAACCTGAATGAGGGGATCAAGTACACTCTCAGCAAGTTCACAGATGACACCAAGTTGGGTAGGAGTGTTGGTCTGCTATAGGGTAGGAAGGCTCTACAGAGGGATCTGGACAGGCTGGATCAATAGGTTGAGGCCAATGGTGTGAGATTCAATAAGCTGAAGTGCTGGGTCCTGCCCTTGGGTCACAGCAATCCAATGCAGCACTACTGGCTGGGGGAAGAGTGGCTAAAAAAAAACTCCGGGGGAAAGGATCTGGGGTTGCAAGTTGACTGTGGATGCACATCAGTCAGCAGTGTGTCCTTCGTGGCCAAGACCAGTGGCATCCTTGGCTTTTATCAAGAATAGTGTGGCCAGCAGGGAAGTAACTGGTGAGGCCATACCCAAATCTTGTGTTCAGTTCTGGGTTCTTCACTTTAGTGGAGACACTGAGGTGCTGGAGCAAGTCCGGAGATGGGCAAAGAAGCTGGTGAAGGGTCTATAGAATAGGTGCTATGAGGAGCAGCTGGGGGAGCTGGGGATGTTAATCCTGGAGAAAAGACTAGAGAAGACCTTATTGTTCTGTATAACTACATGAAAGGAGGCTGTAGGAAACTGGGAGTTAGGCTTTTCTCCCAGGTAACAAATAACGGGATGAGAGGAAATGGTCTCAAGTTGTACCAGGGAAGGGTTTAGATTACATATTTGAAAAAAAAAAAAATGGAAAGTGGAACTGCCCAGGGAAGTGGAGTCACCATCCCTGGAGGTGTTCGTAACACCTGTGGAAATGGCACTAAAGGGCATGGTTTAATGTTGAACACAGTAGTGGTGCTGGGTTGATGGTTGGACTTGACGATTTCAAGGGTCTCTTCCAACGTTAGTGATTGTATTATTCTAAGTAAGAGTAATTATCAAATTGTGCTACAAAGGCATCTGAAATGCCAAGGAACTAGGGAAATGGGGTGCTGTAAAGTATGCCACTCATACTTCCATAAAGTGTAAAATTCAACAAAAATCTAATACTAAAGCTTAGTACAAGCACTTTGGCTCAATTCTGAATTTTAAATACTACTTCTAAGTATATGCTATAAGCAGGGTCGGCTTGAAAAAAAAAAATTTTCCTTATGATTAAGGATAGACAGGCACAATCAAATAAACCCAAACGGGATCGAGTTTTCCTGTGGTTTAATGTACTCTGATCAGAAAACTGCTTAATTTGATATTTAGTATATGCTCTGTGACTGAATTTTTCCATGGCAGACTTATGTGAAAAATTTCCTTAAAAAATTAAGCAAAAGTTCTGGAAATAGGCTGAGTTATTTGTGGTACTTTCTTATGTTCTATTAAGAGGGTTTTGGTCAGTGAAGAGACTGCTCAGAAGATGTATTTACTTTAGTAAGTCCAGTATACCACTGATGGATATTACATACCACTTAATTATGGAATACTTTTACTGTCTTACTAATTCTCAGTGGATTTTCTAAATGGCAGTTGAAACCATGGCAAACTCTTGACTGAATCAACACTTTTGGAATTACACTGGTGTTTTTGACATTTGAATTTAACCCTGTGGGAGAGATTTGTCTTCCAAAGATGTCATTAAATGAATTAAGGCCATCTTAAATTAGCACTTGCAGATGTCACAAGGACTTAAATGATTTATGACATGAGTTGAAGGACTGACCTAAGGAAAGAAAAAGATCACATCAGAAATTTCTACAGTTTTTTTTAATATTCATAATAATTGCTACAGTAATTCAAACATGAAATCCAAGATAGTTCAGCTGCCAGATGTTAGATTCCAAAGCTAATGAAGTTTAGAAAGCTTAAAGTTTTATCCTCTAGTGAGCACTGGGTCAGCCTTTTGGTTTATTAAGAACATGCAATTTTAGGCCTAAGTTAGATGGAGTTGCAACATACAAGTTTACATTCGGAGTGATATTAACACTAATCCTCCCGGTACATTGAAATTCAAGATGATTACATTGTCCCAAGACTAGGTATTTCTAGATACTAACATTGTAATCAATGGTGTAAGCAGAGCTTTAGATACTGTACCAAGCAGACCTGTCAATTAGAGGCCTCTTAAAATTGTGTTCAAAATTGTGAGCTTTTAGCCCTTGAGTTGTTACAATGTGAGGTGTGTGACCTGTGGCTAAAACTTATAAACTACCTTGTATAAACATAGAAGTTGCTTTTGAGCTTGTGCTGTAGACTTTTCCTCACTGTTCTAAGGCTGAGTTATTTTGGAAACTGAACCAGAACATCTGAGTTGGTTAGGCCATTTCAGACCTGAGGAAGGGAAAAATTCCCAACTGCTTTAGATGCTTGCTCTTTGCATATGACAGCTGGGGCTGGTGCTGCTGGAAGCCACTGGCCAGGAGCCCAGGCTCCCTGAAACTTGTTCTCAGCTCTCCCACAAAACTGCTGTGTGATTTCAATCCTGTAATTTTGAGCTGCTTTGTGGTCAGCTGTGGTACAACACTCAAGAAGGGAGGAGGTTGGGCAGTGGCTGTAGCCATGTTCATTTATCAGTTACTACAGCTGTACCTATGAATAGAAAACCTGTCAAGACTTCCCCAAGGAGAGAAATTGTGGGTCCTTTTGCCTTTGATTGTTCCCTGGTTTTCCAGTCATCCATGAATCCTGGCCAGCAACAGATATGCTGAGCTTTTCCAGAATTTCAGTGTGATGCTTTTGCCCTTCCCAGCAGCTCTGGCTGCTATTAAACTGCCTCGGGACATAGCCTGTCTTCCTTCATCACTAGCCAGGCTGTTCCCTTTTCTGTTCACAATTTATTCCTCTACAGCCTTGTTCCTAAATGAAGAAGACTTTTTTGCCACAGTTTTAGGCTGGTATGTATGGGTTTATGTGAAGAGCTTGTAGCTCTAGGGGTGGGAAGGCTGCAAGGGAAAGGCGAAGGACATTTCAGTTACATTAAAATGCTTAGCTGTGAATTCTTGTACCTCATGGATGTGGAAGTATGGTTATACTGCTACAGTTGATCACAAATATATAGCAAAGCAGATAGAAACCACTTAAGTCATATCAGGACTGACTGGCTTTTCTGTGGCTATGAGGTGGAAAAATGTGCAATGGATTTTAGCTTTGGTCCATGGGAAACACTGCAGTAGTTTGGCCTGCTGTTGTGCAAGATATATTTCTTTGGGCTTAAGTGGTAATTTCAAGGATTATCTGCTGTCTTTTCTCCTCTGCTTTTCTGGTTTCTGTTCAGTCTGTATTAACACCTGTTTCTTCTTTTATGTTACTTTTTTTTCAGAATCTGTAGCATAATTATGACAACTGCTTTGATTGTGGATTGTCATTGACCTTGCTGAAGAAGCACTTTCTCAGTCAGCAAGAATGCATCACATAGCACTGCTGGAGTCATTCACTTTTTCTCCAACTTTAAGCCCCTGCATTTGTGAAATGGTATCTGCAATAATTTTCCATGATCTTGACCTATGTCAACATCTACTTTACCAACTGTCTTCATCTATTTTTATGGTGAAAACTGGCTGTTTCTTTTGTGAGTCAAAGAATAATAGGTTAAGAAAATAGCTAGGATTTTAATTATGGTCCAAAAAATGACGCAAAATTCTTCTTAAGATGAGTAGTCCAGTTTTTGGGGGTCTCTCTTTTGTGACTGCACATAGATAGCAGTAGGTGTGTCAACAGTCTTTATCACTTCTCCTGCATTCCTGAGTAATGGCTCGGGCCTCAGTTGTTCACTAACCTGGATATGGCCTTTGGATATTGATATGTCCTCCTACACACTTTAACCCTAAATCATTGACCTTTTGGTTTCATTACAAAGTGAAATGCAAAAACAGAATGTTGTCAAATTATACACTTAAGTAGAGCGGGTATTACAGAAAACTTCATGACAGGACAACTAAAGTACTTACTGGATTTGTTAGAAACATGGAATCATAGAATTGTTAGGGTTGGAAAGGACATTAAAGATCATCTCATTCCAACTCTCCTGCCACAGGCAGGGACACTTTCCACTAGACCAGGCTGCTCAAAGCCCCATCCAACATGGCCTTGAGCACTTCCACGGATGGGGTTATCCACAGCTTCTCTGGGCAACATGTTCAGTGTCTCACCACCCTCAGAGTAAAGAACATTCACCTTACCTAATATCTAATCTAAACCTACTCTCTTTCTGTTTACAACCATTACCCCTCATCCTATCACTACACTCCCTGATAAAGAGACCTTCCTCATCCTTCCTGTAGGCCTCCTTCAAGAACAGGAAGGTTGCTGTAAGGTCTCCCCAAAGACCTTCTCTAGGCTAAACAATCCAAACAGTCTCAGCTCTTCCTCATAGCAGAGGTTCTTCAGCCACCTGATCATCTTCATGGCCCTCCTTTGCCTGTCTCATGCTGGGCACCCCAGAGCTGGATGCAACACTCTAGAGAGTGAGGTAGAGGAAAAGTGTCTCTTGATACAGCCCAGCATACAGTTCGCTTTTTGGGATGTGAATGCATATTGCTGGGTCTTGTTCAGTTTCTCATCCAACCATATGTCTTAAGTCCTTCTCTGCAGAGCTGCTCTCAATCCACTCATTAAACCTGTATTGAGGTTTAGTATTACCCCAGCCCAGGTGCAGGACCTTACACTTGTCTTGTTGACCTCCATGTGATTCACATGGGCCCGTGTCTCAAGTCTGTCAATCTCCCTCTGGATGGCATCCCTTCCCACTAAAATAGGAACTGTTAGAGCAATTTTTCTCCTACGGCCTATTCTGGGACAGCACAGTCTCATATTCTGTCTCTGAGAGTGCCATCCTCACTTCTGTTCTTTTGTAGCAGGGTCTTTCAGAACTCATGTATACATGAGTTGAGGGTCTTTAGGCAAATAAAGAATGAAGTGTAACATATGCAGCATGAGACCATCCTAGCTGGGAGGGAGGATGCTTGCCCAGAGCAATCTGTCTGTAGACAAATTCCAAGTAAGAGTGCTGCATTGCTGTTCATGGCCTGTTTTCCATATGATAAGGTAGCCCCCTTTTGCTGATCTGTTCTCTGGGTGTTACCTTCCATGTCCCCTTTCTAGGTTTTCTCTCTCTTTTTATCTTTAATCTGCAGTGTTCCTGTGGCACCTGCTCTCTTGTTATGTTAGAAGGAATTTCCAATTTCTTCTTACAGGTGTAGGACAGATGGAAGTGAATGAGGCAGTACAAGGGTTACAGTTACAGTTTCAGTTAGGAGTGGCACCTTCAGGATCTCTTCTTCACAGACTCCAGACCCACACCTTCACATTTAATTTTGTCGTAAGTCACAGATTCTGGTATGAAATTTATAACTTACTTCAGAGTTAGAAATTTTTTTTACCCCAAGCATATTTTCCTCAAAATGGAAAGGATTACACCTTCAGCTTGCCTGTAACTTCTGCTATATAGTAATGGCATTTTCACATGTTAGCGTTGACACATTTTCAATAATTTTGAAATGTTTACTCCAGCAGACCCTCTCATGTATATTTGAAAAAATTCTCTTTCGCAACAGTGTTTGTATGTTAAAAACCATGCTGCTTTGATAAATTGGTGGGATTTTCTTCCAGTGTGTAATTTTTTTTTCCTTTATCAAACTTTTTATTTTCCCAGTGTTTAACACTGGGTGAGGGAGATCTTACTGCAGCATACCTACATGGGGCTCCTTTCCCAAGAATTCTGTTGAATCAATGTGGCTGAAAATGGTAGAAAGTGGTTTTGATTCACACAGAGATAACATTTCATTTCAAATTGTAGCACTTAGAGAGAGAAAAAGTGCTTGAATTAGCTCAGAGCAGCTTTTATTGCCATAGCAGTATTTCATGCAGGTTTGTGAAGAAAAACTGCATCATGCACAGAACAATGCTGTGAGTCCTGAATTGAGGAGACTGAAAATTGTGAATTTTAAAAATAGCTTGGTCTTCAGTCTGGCTTGGCTTTGATTTCTAGACACTCATGGAATAGAACTTTTGAAGCTGAGGTCAATGGGAAAATGTCTTTTGTTACCCCTCAGTAAGTGTGAATTTATGGAAATGTTAAAATGAACTTCATTGTTTACACAGACTCACCTTTTCACAAGAAATGAGAATCTGTATAATTACTCCAGAAAGATTCTTTTTATACAAATGAGCTCCTTTAATACAGAATCAAACAAAACCAAAATATACCGGGCATTCTGCAGTAACTTGTGGATGAATACCCATAAAATACTCAAAGGTAGTATGTGTCACAATACTAAAATAACTTCCGAGTCTTGACCTTGTTTTCATCAATATAACCTAGTGATTGTACAGTGTAAACTATTCTATTTAAGTAGTAGTGGTATTTTCTGTAAACAAAATTGTATGCATTTACTTGTCAGATGAATAAATTGTCTTCTAGTGATGTTTTAAATTAAGTTCTAAAAGGTTGTATCAATATAAACTCAGAATAAAAACAATTAATCAGCAGATGTCAACATTAGGAATTTGCTTAAAGTCTTCCAGGCAAAGCCATAAGTAAGACTGTGATCAGGCATGTCGGGATGTTTTAAGTTACTCTGTCTAGCATCCTGCATTGTCTCCCTTGTAGCAGTGCATGGTCACTGACTGAGTGGTCAGTTTGACTTCCCCTTTTCACTGATGTGGTTGTCTGTAGTGTACAACATGAGTCCTAATGTTTTATACCAGGTTTGTCTAGTCTGAAGAAAAGGAGACTGAGAAGCAACCTGATTGCCCTCTACAGCTCCCTGAGGAGGAGACAGAGAGAGGGAGGTGCTGATCTCTTCTTCCTGGTATACAGTGATGGGACATGTGAGAATAGTTCAGAGTTGCATATGGGGAAGTTCACACTGGACTTCAGGAAGCATTTTTTTACCGAGACGTTGGTCAAACAGATCAGTCTTCCTGGAGGGGTGGTTGATGCCCCAGGCCTGTCAGTGTTAAAGACACATTTGGACAAGGCCTTCAGTACTGTGCTTTAACTTTTGTTCATCCCTGAATTGGTCAGGCAGTTGGACTAGATGATCATTGTAGCTCCCTTACAACTGCAATATTCTATATGAGTCCACTCTATTCCATCTAGACACTTGCATTCCATCATTAAAGAGCTACCTGCACTATCTTCCCATATGCATATTTAGGCAAATGTGCCATTTACCCACGTCTGCATTTGTATGAAATTAAATGGCTCATTTACTTAGAGCAATTCAGTGCACACATAAAATTATCATTAAGTCTTGTGGGAAGACAAGAAGTTATGTTTCTTTTACTGGGTTTGAGTCTGATCATGCAAGCTGCAGAGCCCTTCTGCAAAATTTCTCTTTCGTATGTTTTCCCTAATTTTGCTAGGAGCTGAGGAAATAGGAATTATGGGCAACATCTAGCATGCCCTGCAACAGACAGTCTTTTGTGAAAAGGTGCTAGATAAGATACAAAAGAAAAATTTACCCATATCTCACTAAAATATAACCACCTACTATACTGTAGGCTTGCAGATTAACTCAGTTGATATAAACTCTTGGACAAGTACATACATATACATATATTGAAAATTCTTTATGTGTCAAATTATATATGTTCCAATAAACTGGAAGTGTGCAGTTCTGCAGTGTTTATGATTGCTTGGACTGAATAAGTGATAATATTCTCCATAATATTATCTGAAATAAAGGAAATGGAGAAAAGAAATTAATTGGGCTTTTTTTTGAGGCAGCAATGTATGCATGCATTAGTCTCCACCAGTACTATGCTGCCTTTATATTTAAATCTTTTTATTGATCAGCAGATATTTGTACCTGAACAGGCAGTAATCAATGGAGACAACGTCACAGTGAACAAGTAAAGAGTTTGGCAAAGAGTTTGTCTAGCCAGGAAAACTCCTTTCATTTTATCCATGCAGAAATGGTATTAGGTTGCTGAAGTTCTGCTTAAATTTGTGCGTTGCACAGGCTCCAGGAATGTATTATACTTCTTTGGTTCTGTTAACAAAAGGAAGGTGTTTTCCAAAAATCCTCACAGTTGCTAGTTGTAGTTCCTATAGAAGCCTTGACGCACAGGAGTCCCTAATGCCAGATTAGATGCCCTGGGTCTCTGATTTATGGCTCCTCTAGGCAATAGTAGTGTTGGTGAGTTCTTTCATTAATGTTCATGCGTCTGAACTAGAGGTAACAGTGGTAGAAGGTTTAATCCTCTTCTGCTGAGTCCGTCTCATTGGTTTGTTTTTGCGGACACTTTTGCAACACCGTCAGATCCTCACATTATGTTGGTGGTAGGCATGTTTAATTCCTCCCTGAAGACTCAAGATAGGAGTGAGTTACCAAGCATGGCATGTTGTGCTCTGTGTGCTTTTGGCCTGTGAAGTGTTGAAATTTGTTGACTTAAACAACTTTGTCAGCATGGTTAACACACTCAAGTGGTTAATCCCTTCAGGAAAGGGTGAGTCAAGATAACAGTAAATATTCTTGCATCGTAGGAGCTTGAGACCCTCCACTCAGTTGAACATGTTTCTAGCACTGAGACCCAAATCTCGTTAGAAGACTTGGAAAGTGGATCTGTATAAGCCCTGAAAGCCATGGTTGCTTTTTCAGACCTGTTGAAGCTTTTTTGTTAATGACTGCTAAATAACAGTAATAGAAGAAGAAAGGCCCGTGGTCTGTGGCAGTCCAGGCAGGTGGGGAGTCAGAGACCAAACAGTACATAGGATGCCAATCTCTTGGTTTGTGATGTGTTGGGAGGTATGGGCTACCCACAAGAAAAGAAGCTTTGAAGAATAACAAGCTTCTGTTGTGAGGGTCTGGGAAAAAAAACATATATTAGCAGCAAAAGTCAGGAGAATAGGGTTCATTATTCAGTTAAAGACCAGTCTTTTCATGGAGGAGAGATTGTTGATCCCAGTTTAAAGCAGCCATTAGGCTTAGTTCTTACCAAAGTCTTTTGAGTTTCCTTTCTTTGACCTTTGCCCAGATATGCTTTGAGTGTCTTACAGGCCTCCAGACTTTGTTACACCAAAAGGCCTAAGACTGACTAGCCATCACTTCCTGCAGAGGACACCTGGATCCAGTCAGATCTGAAGGGAGCGGTTAGCTCTGGTCTTCTCATGAGGGATTTCAAACTGTAGTGGAAGAGGAGACAATAAGCAAGAGAGAAAGGTGCACTGTCAAATTTCTGTGTTCTCATAGAACCAGAAGGCAACTTATGATTGTTCCTAGAAGATTTAACAGAGAAATCGGTTTCAGTGTCGGCACTAGCTGATAGTCTGTGTTCTTAGACTGCATAATTTAGCCTCTAGAAGAATCCTTTTGATCCTGATGTTAGTTCTTGGGAAGGAGAAAATTTAGTTTCTTCTTTATGAAAAAACCCATGATGCCTTGCCAGCCTCTATAAGGACTGTCTGAGGAATCCTCTCAGGAGAAATTCAGAGATGTCTTCCTGCATTTTTTTCTGACTAAGTAGAGGCCAGAGTGGTATGTCTGTCTAAGGATTTGAAGTGAATGCACAGGAGAGAGATTAGCCTGCGAAGGGAAAATATTAATACCATCTCTGACCAGTGACAAAGAGATATGTGAGCTGAAAGTAACTTCTTTGATATATTTGTATGTTTCTGTGCATACAGAGATATTCATAAAGAGCACAAATAAAAGGTGCAGAGCTGGCTGCTAGGAGAAGATGGCTGTTTTGCTTGGAGAGAGGTGAATTGAGTTTTTATAGTTATATGCCTTGAAACAATTCAGCGGAAGTATAAGCTGCTGGATGTGTGTAAATATAACATGGGATTTTTTTGTGGTTAGTTCATATTATTTACATTTATTGAAACTAACTCCCATTTAGAATAGCTAATGCAGAAATAGCTGCAGAGTCCTCTCTGCTCTGAGGTTGATGTCACTTTTGGTGTTGCCTTTCTTTGGACGTGTCATGAATCTTTGAAGAGGTGTCAGACAGACAAAAATAACTTTCAGAATTAGATTTTTAACCCTTATATTTCTTTTCTAGTTTCAAGCCCATTTTTGTGTTTGTTTTAATTAGAGCTGTTGCTCAGTATCCAACTCTTTCTCCCAGGGAAGTCCTTAATATGAAATGAAGTTTCAGAGTGCCTCTCTGAGAAGCTCTTGACAAAGAGTCACTTTACTTAAAATAAGGTGTAGTTTTGGGGTTTTATTCTCTCCAAGTGGTGAAGGTGATTTAGATACTGATCAAGCAAAACTTTTGAATGTATTTTTTAATGTTCTTGTTTTCCAGAACGGAAAGATAAAAATAAAAACAAACCCACCCTTTTAGAAATTCAGTTAAGTCTTCATTGTAATATGCTGTTATATTTTGTGTATGAGTTTTTATGAATTCAGAAGAAGAATAAGTCTGATAAAGAGAAATAGTAAAATAATAGTATTTAAAAGA
Organism: Corvus brachyrhynchos; assembly: GCF_000691975.1. Lineage (NCBI taxonomy): Eukaryota > Metazoa > Chordata > Aves > Passeriformes > Corvidae > Corvus > Corvus brachyrhynchos. Next base: position 6,768,290 of record NW_008238355.1, read on the forward strand.
TGATGCCCAATGAAATACTTCTAGTAGGGTATTTAAGTAATTATTCAGGTAGATTTGTAACACTAGTTAAATTGAATGTATTCCTTAGTGAACAGTATGTCAAGGTGATTTGCACGATTTCTACTGCCAAAATGAACCCTCTAACATGAAATATGCCTTGGAGTATGGTAATGAGAAGGATCCCAAGTTTTCTCACATTTCTTGATAATCTCCACAGAACCGTAACACTTTCCATATGTTTTTCTGGTTGGCAGGTGGAGTGGATACAACAGCAGGTGGTTAAAAGAAGGATAAAGAGGGATTATAAGCCTGGTGGTACCCAATCCACTTATTTCAATGATCCCAAGTGGCCAAGCATGTGGTACATGGTAAGTACATACAGGGTCACTGACCGTTTCATGCTAATGTTCCATTCTCCGGTTTGATATTTTGAAAAGGGGTGGAAGAATATGTTCAGAAAAAGCAAATTTGGACATTTTTATGTAGCTAATAAAGGTCTGTAAACTCCTTAGAAGTATTACAAAAAATTTGTGGTGAGCCCTGCAGTAGGAAGCATTTATTGATGCTTTCATTCATGAATTCTTCCTATTGCAAGATGTTTTGGGAATTACTTATTTGAGGATAAGCTTTCAGCAATGAGAATGGAAGGAACTTAGCCACAACTTGTGAGAACCCACTTGTATTTAATGCTTAATTCACTGTCCCCAACATAAATGTATTTTGTCCTGAAGCAGAAGGAGAAAGCCACCAAGACTGACAATTTAGTGTTATAATTACACTCTTTTTAATAAGTAACAATTTCATTGTTGAAATAAATGGATTGTTTATGCTATTTCCTGTCTGACAGAAGTTGTATTTTTTCCAAAAAAACCCTTTTTTTTTGACGTGGTAGTCACAGTTAAAGCCTGGAGTGAAACTTTGTACTCATGATGTTTTTAAAAATATCCTCATTTTTGCCAGGTGAAAATTTTAGAATTATGGAATGGTTTGGAACAAAGAGACCTTTAAAGGCCTTCTAGTCCAACCCACTGTTCAATGAGCAGGAAGATGCTTCAATTACATCAAGTTGCTTAGAGCCCCGTTTGACCTGATCTTGAATGTTTCCAGGGATAGGGCACCTACCACATCTCTGGATAACCTGGTCCAGCATTTCACAACTCTCCTTGTAAACAATTTCTTCCTTATGTCTAACCTAAATCAACCCCCTTTTGCTTTAAAACCATTGCCCTTTGTCCTACAGCAACAGGTGCTGCTAAAAGTTTTGTCCCCATTTTTCTTAATGATGCCCCTCCAAATATTGAAAGGCTGCAGTAAGGTCTCCCTGGAGACTTCTCCAGGATAAACAACCGCAATTCTCTTAGTCTTTTCTCACAGGAGAGATGCTCTGATAATAGATGCTTGTACAGTTGCCTGTAATTCTATCAGAAAGGTAGCAGTCTCTATTTATGAACCAGTCATGTTGTCTAGCCACACTACCTTGCAGCTGTGCCGCAATTGCCAGTCTAACACAGAAAAGACCTTAGAGCATCAAGTAGACTTCACTGTTTGCTTTGTACAACTTTCAAAATTCCTCATTTCTGCTCCAGTGGAAGAAAATCCTCACTTTCAGACCCTCTGGGAAGGGACTGTTCTGGACTGATTGCATTTACATCCACTGATTAACTCCATGTATTTGCAACATCTTTGGTGGTAGTGGTTTGCTGTCATTTTGTTGAAAGACATCAATCAGTAAAGTATTAGTGACCATGGTATTTCATCAGAGAGATTAGCTAAAAATATGTGAATGGGGTGACTTCAGGACTGACTTGGGACATTACCAGTTATCCTCATATGACTGTGTTTGTTATTGTTTCCATAGCTGCTTTTGTTAATCTTTCTTAGCTTTGTAAGGTAAAGGGGAAAAAATGAGTTCAAGGTTGGTTAATGGTTTCAGTCATTGCTGTGCTGGAAGAGGTTTTTAGGTTGCTGGCATGTTGTTGAGAAAGTAATAAGAGTAATAAGAAATTACTCTTGAGTCATTTCTTGAGAAGGTAATAAGTAAACTGTCATATAGAGACTTGCATTTGGATTAATAAGTAACTTCTTTGTGGGCTAAGATTGATACCTTTGCCCACTGAACTGGCACAGTTTCTAACAAGGCCGTAAGTGCAGTTCAGATTTGTTGACAGAAGTAGTTTTAGTCAAAGACTTCGTCAGGCCATATCTGATTAATGTTCTTCCTCTCCAAGCTTTTTCTTCACAAGTACCACTTTTCGTAATTTTAATTTTCTAGGCTAGAAATAATACATTTTTGTTTGTGTGATATCCATGGCAAGAAGTTACAAGAGAGAATCAGGCCTTCTTTCTCTTTTGAGCTATCACAGAGTTTAAAAGAAAGAAAAGGTGATTTTCTTCTGTTTTCCCTCCCTCAAAGCAAGGGAAGTTGGGAAAAACCCAAGTTCTTTAGCATAACTTCTGAATCCTGAGGCATCTGTGCTTAACAGTAAAATAACAGAATATTTTTGTAGACTAATTAGCATACGAAACTTTACCAATCCAACTGTTATTCAAAAGTGACCTACAGAATCAGGTCCAGTTTGCTCAGAATGAATGGATAGCAATGAAAAAAGGAAGTCCCTAGTTAACATCCTCTTCAAAATTTTGAGTCAGAAGAGAGCTATGTCCCGTACCCCATTCCCAGAGCTCAGCTACCTTTGTATCATCATGTTAAATCTAATAAATTTCTTCTCTTCCACTGATGTTGACAAAATAACCTGTTAGCCAGTAATTGGATGAATTATATACAATCAGTTTGCTGATTTTGGCTGAAAGAGTTTGAAGTCAGCTGGTCTGTATTTTTTATTTTGCTTAATTTGAGCTAACAGTAAATAGTGTCTTCAGAATGACTGAGGTGACTTTGTGCCTAATCAATTCCACTGTACCTGCTGGTTGTTCAAATGAGTTTCCTTATCTTGCCTGCATAGAAAAACTACAGAAAGCAAATATATTAATGTATATATACATATATCTTAAAATCAAGAGGAAGTAAATATAGTTTAAATAATAGAAATAAATGTGAAGCTGTGGTTAATATAACTAACTTCAGTAGATCAGTCAGAGTATTGTTGTTGTTGACCATTTCTTTTTGTTCCCCACTTCAGGAAGAGCTTTGTAGTGGTAGGCTGAAACTGGAATCACACAGGCACAGAGGCACAGCTTTCTGCAGCTGTAATTTACCTCTGCTGTGATGATAGGCCCCATTGGATGGGTTTTTAAAAATTTTCTAAAAATAAGGAAAACAGATAAGCATAATGAAAACATTATTTAAAAAACAAAAAACTTCTGAAAACATACTTGAATAGAAATTGGTTAGCCTACTAAAACATACAACGCCTGGCTGTGCTGTTTCTCCAACTGGTTATGGGACCTAGTTCTGTGGGCTTTTCACAAAGCATTCCTGATTTCCAAAACTGGACTTGAAAGGATGAGCAGATCCACAAATACAAGGTGTTTTAGGGCATTCAAGGTGGAAGAGGATTATAGCAGTGCCATCAGGGCACAATAAAACCCTGTGACTGAGCCATAGTGGAAAAGAACATTTACCAATTACTTGGTGAATAATACTAAAGTAATTTCTTAGGTGAAACAGCTATATAATATTGCTGCACAATTATAGATACGGAGTGATGTACTGAGGTTTTTAGAAAGCTGTTGAGGATAAAAGATTTGCTGAGAAGCCTCATCAGTTAGTATTTATTGGTCATCAATCATCACACTTATTGGTATATTTGCACTGTAAGATTTCTGATATAGACAGGTGAAACATAATTTACACTGCAGAGAGCAATCCATGCAAGCTGGTGTGTACTAAATTACTTACATCTAGGGCTGGCTGCCTTGAGCTCTGATGCTGAAACCAAAACCCAGGAAAAATTGCTTACTTTTCCCTTTCAGTGAGGACTGTGAAGCAAGCATTGCTTTGAGCTTCAGTGAAGTGTCTGGTGAACCCAGCTTACTTCATTTGTTCAGAAAATTCCTCCAGTATGCTACATAGTGCTCTCCAGTTACAGCTGTGAGTTCCCAGGGGAGCTATATGAGCATTCACAGAGAGGGACAGACCCTTCTGCTCTGACACAGTATAGTTGCCTCTGGATGGCAGCCAGAATGGGACTAATAAACCTTTATCAGCAGTGAGTAGTGTGAGTTTCCTAAGGTCCTGTTGCCATGAAATAAGGTGGAGGTGACGAGTTAGACAGGTGAGTTGCTTCCCGTATGCCACTGAGAAGATCTGTAGGGAGTTAGCTTACCTTGTGCCTCTCCTCCCAGCTCAAGCAAGCGGCAGAGCAGACAAAAAGCTTTTACATCCCTGACCTCGCCATTGATGAGGTCATCTGTGGTGAGTGGGAATGGGAAAGGAGACAGAGGTGACAGGAGCCTGATGAGATGGGTTGGAAAGAGGCAAAGGGAGAAGGAGAGGTCGCAGTGGTTCTGAGTGCTGGCCCAGGTACAGGGAGGCAGAATTCAAGATAGAATTTCACCTGCCATATGCTAACACCACAGCAAATGAATACGTGTCACTCTCCTTTACGACCTCCTAAAAATTTGTTTGACAGCTAAGGAAAAACTTCATTCTCTTTTTATTGCCCTCCCAAGAACTGTTCTCTCCTTTCATTTGTACAGTGGAAGCCAAATTGTTGTTCTTTCTGAGGTGGCATGGCATGCTTGAAAGTGTTTTGCATATTTTGTAACTTGGTTTGGTTGTTGCATGCACTTTCATATTTTTGGGTTTTATTCCATGAGAAGCTCAAGCTTTTGGTGTCCTACAAATTTAAGAAGTTGATCTGTGACTTAACTTCAGCAGAAGTGCTGCTAGGAAGAACCACTCTGCCTGTCCAAACATTACTGTGTGAATCTGCATGTGGAAACACATGTTTTGTTGTTCTCTGTGGACAAGGTAGAACAATAACATGAGGTCAAGTAATACACAATTTGACCTAAATTAATTTCCTTTTGGAAGACAACAGCATACTTTAAGTAATCAAAAGCCTATAGAAGTGGATTTATCCTTGCCTACGGAAAAGAGATCATTAATGAAGATAGTTTAGCAAGATTAGCAAATAGTTTGAAGACAGACTGACCAGATAGGGTTCTTGTTCTGTTCCTCTGGGACATTCAGTTCTGGCTTCTAGATAAGCATACCTGGAAGTGGCCTGAGAGCACAAAATGGAAGCCAGCACCATTTGGGAGTTGTGCCAGCATTTTCACTGAAGAAAAAAGCCATACTGAAATAATTTCCATGCTTGCTTTGGGAGAGCTTTACCTGTCTGTCAAAGATTTGGTAATAAATCATATAGCAAAAGCACACATCCCTCTGCCTACTTGCTACTGTGATTGTATCTTCAGAGGCAGAGTACCCACTTCTAGCTTTACAGAATTTATTTTAAATGGATTTTTTTTTTTCCTGGACAGCAACTGAGTCACATTAAGAAACTGTAGGTACTTGTCTGTATAATGTTCTTTGTGAAATATCATTTGTGTACAGTATTGTGTTTTCCTGCACTGCCTTTTTCTGAGTAGTTTTTTGCAGTTAGTAAGGAAATGATAATGCCTCAAAATCTTTGCTGAATTTCTAATGACATTTGATAAATATTTGCCTTTAGTTTTTGTATGTTGTACTGGGGCACATTTTGGTATATTTCAGTTTTTATCTTACATTGCACTTCTGCAGGAAAACCATTAATGTACATACAGAGGTACATAATTACCTGGAAGTACATTTTTCCTCTTTACAAAGGAGAAGGAATCATTGCTTTCTAAGAGCAGTTTTCAAGAGCAGCTGTTTAGTTAACTATCCACTTTTCAGATTTTTAAAAATCAAAATCAACTAATGTCAGAAAGCAAAACAATTTCTTATGCCATGCAATACTGAATACTCTGTTTATTTACTGAAAAAAAAAAGAGAGGTAATTTAATTAATAGAAAAAATACTGATTTGTTCCAAACACTCACTTTATGTCTTGTTTTGCTGTTGTTTGCATACTAAAATCGCAGATACTTCAGGAAACGTATTATATCTCTTAGATAAGGTATTATCTCTAGGAAATATATACTGGGAAATGTATTATATCTACTTAACTAATATTTTATACTTTTTTTCACCTCAAGAAAGCCAAAATTACCAAAAGTACAGAGTCACAGTGCAGAATTGATTCTGAGGCTTGCCTGTCTTGTGGTCTGATTGATAAGGAATGAACTAGTGTGACGTGTTCAGTTTGCCCTCATCAGAAGCATACTCATAACCTATGAGACTTTTAGGAATTTCTGATACAAACAGTTACTATATTACCTCCCAACCAGGAGGCAAAAATTCAGTGTTATGCGAGTGTAAGGCAATGTCCTAACCATTCAGTAAACAGGATAAAGGAGAGTCTGGATAATGCTTTTAGTCATATGATTTAGTTTCAGGTAACAGCACAAGACCTCAAGTCTCCTCAAGGAGAGGCAGGTAGAACTTCTTGGAAAATATTCCAATTCTGAGGTGTGGAGCAAATAAGGTAACATCTGTGCTTGCTCTTTTGCTGAGAAGATTATAAATTCTGCAGAACTGGCTGTTTCAAAATGAACTCATTTCCAGCTAACAGCAGAAAAACATGGTGGTCAGGGGGAGGAAGTGTGCAGGAGTAAAGAGCCTCAGATATCCCCGAGAGGTGGAAGTGTGAATTGTTTAAGGTATTAATACTACTTTTCCATACTTTCTTCTATAGTGATAGAGTTCACTAAATCATGAATAGTATGCCATTTAAGCGTTTAATTTCCTGTCTTCATTGATTTTTATGTGAATTTCTAACAAAAAAAGCAAGTTATTTTCAGTTTTGAAAACAGTTTGAAACTATATTAAACCCATGTAGTATAAGCACAGTGGCTTAATGAGAGGCATATATATGATAGACTAAACATGAAGTGTATGGCAGGGTTTTCCCTCTCCTGTGTCTTTTGGACAAGACAGTTTATTAATAAACACTAAGTTACTGCTTGGGAATAAAAAACTGCTGATTGGGTTTTATGAATACCAGCTCCTAGTCATACAATCGTATTTGGAGCCAGAAATCCCATTTAGGAAGAAAAAAAGAGAAGTTAAGCAAAGAAAAAGCATTTCTGAAGTTACAAAAAACTCTTCCATAGCCTGGTTTAAGTTTGAATCACTTTTTCTCATTATAAGTCTCCTGGTCTGGCTGAAAATAAGCTGTTGAGGAAAGTTTGTTAAATGTAAGCTTTCACATACAGAGTTTGGATGGGCTTTATATTATACCAGCTGCTGAAACGCTGAAATCCATATACCCTTTATTAACTAGGACCTCATCTACACATGAATTGGAATGCTGATAAAGAAATTAATATAACCTACTTAGAAAGTGTTACAGCTCTTACATCTTGGTAACGAGTCAGTCTGCTTACTTTCAGGAAACATGATGCTGAAAAAAAAATCTAAATTCTTGTAGACCACTGAATTTGTGTTGAAGAATCAAGACCCTTTTCTGATGGTTAAGTTTCCCAAGATACCACCAAACCTTGAGGCTCTGTGTTCATCCTACCACCTGCAGTATCTTTACCCCTAGCTCTTCAATCCTGTCCCCATCCTTTACATCATCTCTTATGACTACCTGAACTACCGAGAAAAAACTACAAACAAACAAGCAAACAAAAAAACTCCAACCAACCAAAGAAAAAACACCAATATTGAAACCTCAAAATAATAGACTAAAGGAGGATGGATTGAAATTTTCATCAACAACACTGAGGAGTTAGATTGTTCCAGCTTTCTTGAGGATCTTGACCCTCAATTTATGGTAGCTATCCACTTAGTTTTGATTTAATTATTAGAGGTATTTGCTATTCTCACATGGTTGTCCCTTTTAAAACGTTGCCACCTGCAATTTCCATCTGCTCCCACTCAAGATTGGTGATGAAATACTACATAAGAGGATAAAAGTGTTCTGAAAGTGAAAGCATTATTCTACTTTGTGCCTATCCTTTGGAAATGTTTGCCCTTACACATCATAACATTGACCCATTGTCATTGATACCGACCAGTGAGAGAGAACGAAGTTCTGAAGGTTCCTGCCTTTTATACCCACTCACACTGGGCATGAGATGTGGTCTGCTTTCACTGTCTGGCTGCTGTTGCTTTACTAGTATTCAAAAGTTTCAAATGTTGACCTCACTGTGTGAAGCAGCTTTGATCTTGTTTGTAATACAGTGATAGCACAGTGATAGCCAAAGACCATATTGTACATTGTGTAAACTATAACCACTGACACATTCTGAGGACTAATTCAGGATTTATTCTTCTGAATTAATCTACATGGGTGGCCAAACCCACTTTTTAAGCTTGGTTTGTTACTATACAAAGGCCTAGAAAAAAATCTTCAGTGGTCTCAGTGTTTGAAAAATTCATACACAAGAGTTGTCCCGTGGTCTAATAGGAGAAGTCAAATGATGGCTGAGTCATTCATCTCTTCTCATCTCTTGGCATGTAGAAGTTCTACATGTAGAGTGTGAGTGGAACAGAGGTTATGACCCACGTTGCCTCCAGGCAGGCACCAAGCAGCAGAGGTCTCCTGATGCAGTCATGTTGTATGAGGAAGGACAGGGACAATTTGCGTGTCTGTATATGTGTTTGGATTTTAAAAAAAAATAATAATTAGAATTCTAACTTACCAGTTATTCTAAGTTACTTTTCTTGTAGGCATTTGTCAATAGGGATACTACTAGGAAATGAACTCACATAGGAAAATTCAATTAGAAGGAATGCATGCAGTATTAGGCAGATTTCCCCCATTTCTCCTTTTGGTGGAAAGGAGATTATAATCACACTGCATGCAGTTGCTCATTTGAGTTGTGTTGTGTTGGGAGAGGCAAGAAGAAAAGTACTTACTGTGGATTGAAAAGTCCTCACTTCAAATATTGTATCCATGTTAAGTCCTGGCATCTGTAAGTCAAAGGATGATAGTTTAAAGTGCCTAAACAGGGGGATAAAACCAGCTGTTTTGGCTGTTTGTAAGAATGAAAAAAGAGATCTTTTAATAACAAAGTTCTATCTGTAATGATGTTGTTAGTGAGATAATGTGCAACAAAGTATACAGGCATGTGATCAGATCCCATGCACCTCAGGGGAATTAGGCATCCCCCTGAATGCCTTGCAGATCAAGGATAGATTTAAGCATATTCCTAAACTTAATGTGTACTTTAAAGTTCTGTTGATTTTTCTTAGCGTCCTCCAAGCCAACATTAATTGGCTGCTAATTGGCCCAAATTTTGTGTTTCAATAACCCTGTCATTACATTAGTTGGTTTTGTTGATTGTTCTATGTCAAATGCTCAGTCTCTAGAGGAATTGATGAGGGTGTCTGTAAAAAGACTGGAATGGATCTTCAGTTGAATTAATATAAAAGCTGTATTTATATTACACAACACCAAGGTTATAAAATGAAACCAGCTTTCTTCTTGCTTTCTTTAGAAATCTTTTTTCCTTAAAAACTCATACCAATAGCAGAGCAACCACACAAATCCATATTTTTCTGTTTTAAAACAATTCGTATCTATGTAGTGATGCTTATGAACTAAACTTCTTAAATTTTTCTCCAGAGGTAATTAAAAATCTTTTTTCAAAATTTTATTCTTTTCAAAAATGTTGTCACCCACTCCTAAATGTAGATGTCTTGCATTAACTTTGGCATAAAATAAACACCATTGCTTTCCTGCTAGTTTTCAGAAATCAGAGGGTCTGGGTGTTGGTGGGCCTCATTTCTGATTAAAATCAGTTCAGCAGCATAATTATGGTAGAGTTCAGTAAGAACTTTCATAACCAGATTCACAAATAGTGAAATTAACCATTGCAGCACTGTAAGTCTGGTGAACTTCAACAGGAACTTTCACAAACATAGATTCACTAATAGTGCAGTTTATTGGAGCAATAAATTATAGATTCTTTTAGATTGCCAGTGATAAATTCACTAGACCTTCAAAATATAAGCGCACTTTGTACATGTACTACATATACAGTAGTATGTAGAAGTATTCCTGAGTATATTCCAACTCAGTTGGAGGTGCAAAACTTAACTAAAGAGGTGCCCCTGCTTTTGGGAGATGAGCAAGCCCATTCGCTTTTCTGCAAAGGTGGTTATATTCTCATTCTTTGCCCTAGAGGATTTCGAATGCCAATTTATACTTTTGGGAGTAGTGAAGGTGAGACTATAGTCAAATATTCTGTAATTAACATCAAAAATGGTGGTGCTGGGTAGCCACTTTATATGTGAATGAGATATCGAGAGTAGCTCAGAGATTACAAACTATGGGTCTTGTGCAAAGGTGGAGCAGAAAGGTGACAACAGCATCAGTCACTTTTCCACCTGGCTAATTGCAGCATTAGGGGTCATTCTCCACCTGATAACCCATCACTCCATCAGCAGGCCATCATGCCCCCTTAGCCACACATCTCATGGCATATCTCACAGCTGCAGCCCTCGTTCCTACTAGATGTCAAAAGGGGAAAAAGTACAAAACATCCCCTCATTTGAATGTTTCATGTCAGTTCTGTGCTTAGATCTCCACAGCTAATCACCTGTGAACAGACAGGTTCATTTGAGTGGCCTGCTGTCTCTCCAAAGACATGGGAAATAAATTCCTGCTCATTGCAGAACAGTTGGACTACATGACCTTTAAAATCATCTAGTTGACTTTTGACATTTTTGCTTAGCATATTTAATTGAGATTTAGTCATAGTAATTAATGTTTTAGTGGGTATTTAGAGTGGAGTTATTCATTATATGCTTATATGTAAGCCAGCATCCAGCTGAAGCTTCCTCTCAAATTATTTGAAGGTAGTTAAATGGCAGAAAAATTAGTTCTTAGTTTTCCCATATTATACTTCTTACTGAGTCTTCAGTGGAGTTCCTGACACAGAGCTGCTTCAGTCTCACAGAAATCAGCATCAGGATCTGAACCTCTTTGGTTAATTCCCCTTTGGTTTGATTGAGCATTGTCTTGATGATTAAAAATCTTAAGCCTTGTAGTTGTATGTTTATCTTGCTCTGTACTTATCTTGTTAGGCCATTCTTTACTAGATTAAACAAATATTCCCCCTTCAAAAATACAATCATGTTGAGTTACTTGCATGCTGCAATCAAGCCATGTTTTCACCCTCTGAGATAAAAGAGTTTCTTTGAGCTTGTTAAGAATCACTGTAAATTGTGTTTACACCACTTGTTTCAGACAATAAGCAGCAAGAAAACAAGCAACAACTCAGTGTTCATTCTCCGGTAACATACTCCGTAGAACTTCAGTCCTAGGCACATGCATGTATCATTCCAGAAATAGCATCATTGCTGTCATTAAGAAAAGTGTCTTAACCCACTTCTTGCTACCCCACTGCTTAACTACCAAAGAATAATATAGCTTCACAGAGCATTTTTTGAAGCTGTAGGCGATTGTCTACCTTACATCTTAAATCCTTTTAACCATTACTGGGTTTTATGTAGACTCACATTTTAAGCCTTGCACTCTTAATCCCACAGGCATAATTTTTTGTATGATTTTATATAAAATTATATTACAAACACGCTGCTTAAATAGGTTCATCTTCATAAGTGATCGTGATCACTGTCTCTGTTGCTCTCTGTACTTTCCACTCTACTAACTTTTCTGTCTTCAGATTTGAGACTGTGCTATATAACAACAGTTTCAACTTTCTTAACTACAGGTAAACAGCAGAGCCTCTTAAGATTTGAGACTTAATAATTGCACATGCTAAGTAATGTTTCCTTAAACAAACTGTATGTTAAGAAATCATAATGGATTCAAAGTACAAACTGGTATGTCAGATCTTCTGTTAGCTTCCTTATGAGTGGATATGTTATTAAATACTTACAGATTCGTACTATGTCTCTAATGGATCCAAAGATCTCACTACAGTTTTTAAGTAAGCAAAACCATTTTTGTAGCATGGTTTGTTTCCATGGTAGAACATAACAGCTGGGACAAAGTAGTTTACTGGAGGTACATTATATTTCCTTCATAATTCTCCATTTTACTTGGAAGAACCTTTCTAACTTTGCAACATATTTTTGCACATTCATTTTAAAATCGTATTTCCAGTTAAACAGCAGACTCTTTGTAGGAGAAACAAAATTAGGAGGGAAAAGATGATCCATTTACAGCTCAGATTTGAAAATGGAATCAGCTGAGATCAGAAAGCTAACTGACAGGAATCATAGAAGATAATGATGGTAGGAATGACAAGGGAAAATGCAGAGAGTGTTATAATATAACAAGTACAAAGAATATTTTGTAGTGGTAGTACCAGAAAAAGTGGTGGACACAGAGGAATTGTCAACAGTCATAAAATTAAGAACTTGGACTTCTAGTTTACTTTTGACTGTATATATTTTTTCCTTCTGATCATAGCTTTCTTTAGTTCTTTCTTTGAGTGTTTTTTCTGCAGATTTCCTGGATTTGTAAAGATATCTGCAAATTCTGAAATAGTTATCATGAATGGATATCATTTCAGTGTAGAGACTGCCCTATCCACAGTATAAACCAACAGTCATGAATGTGATTTTCCTCCATTTGTTGTTAGACAGATTACATTTGATGTGCATAAAAGGTGCTTACACTAAGGTTGTATAGTCTCTCTATCTAGAGGAATACATTCCTATAGTATTAATTCAAAACTGTGCTTTCAGATTAGTTCCATATATTCAAGTACTTTACTTGCAGCTGGGAGAAGTTCCTTCATAGCAGTGCTGAAATCAGTGGAATCTATGTGTCTTTAATGCTAAAGTCAGGATTTTGTTTAGCAGCAGCTCCCCAAGTCCCTTAAAGCTCAATCGACACCTGTGTCCACTTCTCCATAAAAACAGTGTTTGCAAATACACTGGACATCTCCAGAACCTTTCTGCAATATCTGTATTTTCTGAGATAGCTTAATCCTGACACTCTGCTGACATTTCCTGTAAGACCCTTTGCAATTTTGACATTTTTACATACACTGTCTATTTTTCACAGTCTTTCATGCACAGCTGTGTCATAAATCCCTGGACTAACCTTCTGCAGCATTGCAGAAGAACTTCAAAATTTAGTCATCTGAGTCAAATTTCCTGAGACAGTAACAAGAATAATTGTGTGATACTTCTTTATCTTATGCAAAACTTTTCTGGATTTTTGTCGGGTTTTTGTTGTTGTTCTTGAGTAATCTTTCCTTTTCCTTCTCAGGCCTCCCTAGCTTCTCTAGGCTAGTTCTCTCATTTATGCCAGGTGATTTCATCTGCCACCCCCTCTAATGGTTTGGCCTTATCTCTCCAGGTTTCACTTATACTACACAGTGGGCCTTGCATTCATCAAACATAGCACAGTCAAATGGTGAAAAGACTATTGGAGTCCACAGCACTTACTTCCCTGTAGGCAAACTAGAATAGCAGCCATTCATCTTGGTCTGATCCTCTACTGTTAATGAATTTTCACAGCATGCGTTTCCAGTGTTAGATGAAACACTTTTATGAGGCTGTCTAAGGAGGGTATGAAGTGATTTCTGTGCTTCTGTCTCAAGAGAGTAGTTTCATGATCTTAAAGTTTGTCCTCTGGCAAGTTATAATCCCCTGTGATATACCAGAGCAAATAATTGACCAAGGATACAATAATCTGACGGCTTTTATGGCTCTTAGGGAAAATGCTTCTAGGTGTCAAGTAGCATAGGTGTTTATTCCTGAACTGAATGCACTGTGAAACAGTTTCACCCTCGGAAACACCACATGCATTCCCCATTACTAGTAATGGAATATGGCGTTCTCTTCATATTCTGACCTATAAGTGCACTGTATTTCCTACCGGCTTTGGTTCCTTGAGAAAGAGCAGGACATGTATCTTTCCTTAAGCCTCCTGAACAAGTCCTGTTGTCTCATATCGGTGTCATATTGCCTCATGGATCAGAGGGACCAGACCACAACATAACATAGAGAAGAAAAGACTGCAGCAGTGCAAGAGTCCTTAAAAGTTCCATACAAGCATTCAGAGTCAACATCTCATCATCTTTTTCCTTGAAAGTCCTCTCATTCCTACAAGTTTATAACATTCTTAGAGAAACAAGTTTCCTGGTCCATCCTCTATCAGTTCCCTGCCCATCCCCAGAATCCCAAAATAGTATATACTTCTTAAGCACCATTCTTCCCTTTTCACTGTAACATGAAAAGAGATGGGAAAGAGAAGGAAGTGGATATGTGTAAGCCCCAGGCTCCTCCCACTCATCAGTCAGTCCCTTGGAAGGTTAGTGCTTAATTGAAGCTGTCTGCTCAGGGCCTTCTTTCCATGAAGTTATTTCAATTCTGTAAGATATGTTTACTCAAAGTCTAAATAAAACTACCTTCCTCTTCCATCCTCCTTAACAAGTTGATGTAGAAGTAATGGTCTTTGACTTGAAAACAGCTTAAAAAGTAAATTGTGAAGAGTCTGTCTTTAGTAGTATAGCAAGAATCTTTAGAAATTTATGAAAACTATTTTAAAGCGATGTTTAACATCTCTCTCTTTAATTTTTACCATAGAAATAATGAAAATATCAGATCTAGCTAGAGAGAGAGAGGGACAAATTTGATCTTGCTAGAGAACTGCAACTGCATGAACTGATGCATTAAAAAAAAAGGCATCTTTGGACTTCCTGTAAAACTGCCCTATTTTTCTTTCTTTTTTGTGATTTAGAAGAGGTCAAATAAAGAAAAAATGAGTCAAAGTCCACATAAAATGGTAAAATGGAAGGAATTGTCTCTCTGAGGAATCATTTGTGCTTCGTGAATACTGAATCCCCAGGGTTGGTGGTGCACTGCTGAGGCCAGGGAGCAGCTGTTCTTTTCACATATTCTAATTAGTAAAAGAAGTCCCATACTTTTTTTTTGTACACAGGTCTTTGGGCAAGTAAAAATACATTACCTTTTGATCTGCTTCCTGCACTTCTCATGCTGAGTAGGCTATTTGTACAGTATTGGTGCTATCAAGAGTAGCAGCAGCAGTAGCAGTAAGTCATTGTACAGTGATCTTGAGAGAATATGGCCACAGACAGACATATATTTCAATGCATGCTTCTGTCCTTCCGGCATTTTTTGGCGGTAACCACATGAAATTGTTTATTTTTTTTCCTCTCTCTACCCAAGATATTCTACATACTGTTCTTATATTTCTCCCAATGCTTCCCAGGGAGAGTCCACACATTGGCATATGCCTTTTGGCACATGACTCTCGACACATGAGTAGTGATTCAAGGATATACAAGATGCACCAGGTCTAATATGCCATTTATTATTATTATTGTTGTTATTATTATTATTATTTATTATTATTATTATTATTATAACAGTAATGTCAAGTTAAAATACACATCCACACATCCTCTATAGCATCACAGAGGAGATCGTCTAGTTCCAACAGATGCTCTTCTGCTCTCTTTCTCTCTCTCTGCCACCTCTTTCCTATTTCTTTCCATCTCTCTCCCTCACATTTCTTGTTAAAT
Source organism: Corvus brachyrhynchos (assembly GCF_000691975.1). NCBI lineage: Eukaryota > Metazoa > Chordata > Aves > Passeriformes > Corvidae > Corvus > Corvus brachyrhynchos. Next base: position 6,783,818 of record NW_008238355.1, read on the forward strand.
AAAACCCATGTTAATGAAATCTGTATGTTGTCACCATATGGTGTCATTTGTGCTTTCATTTGGGCACAGGCGTCTCTCCCTAAGCCGATCGGAACACATTCTCTGCCCAGCCTGACGTCATAGCACAGGTGCTCCAGCTCTCTGAGGATCTCCACCGCTCTCCTCTGAACTCATTCTGGCAGCTCCGTGTCCTTCTTATGCTGGGGCCCCCAGACACGGATGTAGCGCTCCAGGTGGGGTCTCAAGAAATGGACTGGAGGGCCACAATCACCTCCCTGACCTGCTGCTCTTCACTCCTTTCCATGCAGCCCAGCACGGGCGTGGCTTCCTGGGCTGGCAGCACAGATTGCCGGCTCTCCTGGAGCTTCTCCTCCAGCAGCACCTCCAAGTCCTTCTCCTCAGCCCCTGCCCCGCTCAGCTGCCCGTCCCCCGCAAACCCCGTGCTGAGGTGTGTTGGGGTTCTTCCCCCCTGCCACGGGGTCCTGGGAAAGGGGAGCCTGGGTTAGAGGCACGGCCTAGGCACGGGGTCTCCCTGCTTCCTGGTCACGTGTACCCTAATCCTGTTCCCCACTGGTTATTTTGTGTTCCCCCTGCCCAGGAAGGACCCTGGTTGTCCCGTGATTGCGCGCTTCTTCAGCAGTCCCCTGGCCATGTGTAGTGGTTTGGTCCAAAATACTCATTACTGCTTATCTTCTGTGAGATAAGAATTAGGAGAAATGCAAAGCAGGCACCAAACTTGAAAGAATATAAAGTTTATTAACAGACCCAAAAGTGGGAAAAAAAATTATACCACCTTCAGAACACTTCTCCTCCCCCCACCTTCCTCCCTTCTCCCACTGACAATGTAAAAAGACAACCCTTAAGATGTTCAGTCTGTTTACCACTTCCATAATAACCTTGTTCAGTCCATTTAGAAAGAGAAGTCTCTTCTTGCTCATTGCTATGAAAACATTATCACAACGAGACAGCCGCCCACTTCCAAATATTGTTCAGTCCATTTAGGAAGAGGAGTCTCTCTGCCTGCGTGTGAGTCCTTTCCCCCGACTTGCAGCTTTTCCCGCAACTGCTTTCGAGGGTCCACTCTTGAAGTTTTTTGGGGTACAATTTTAAGGTTGAGCCGTTCAGAAACAAAAACAGAGGCCCTTCTCCTTCCCTGGGAGCAAAGGGTCTTCATCATCTTCATCGTTAGGACTATCTCTGGGAGCATCTCTAGGAACTGAGGTTTTCTCCTTTCCCATTTGGAGCAAAAGTCCTCATCTGGTTCATCTCTAGGGACTGAGGTTTTCTCCTTTCCCGTTTGGAGCAAAAGTCCTCATCTGGTTCATCTCTACGGACTGAGGTTTTCTCCTTTCCCATTTGGAGCAAAAGTCCTCATCTGGTCC
>NW_008238355.1:6788587-6841836 GCF_000691975.1 Corvus brachyrhynchos
CGCACCTGCCCTGCTCACCGGGAGCCGCCAGCGCCCCTGCCGGCTGCGAGCGGAACTGCACCCGAGGGGAAAGGGCCCGACAGCCGAGAAGGCTGGCACTGGGTTTGTGATTGCTGTTACTGCCAGAGTTATTGTTGTTTGTTTGCCTTGTTATACACATATAGATATATAATAGTAAAGAACTGTTATTCCTATTCCTCATATCTTTGCCTGAAAGCCCCTTAATTTCAAAATTATAATAACTTGGAGGGAAGGGGGTTGCAATTTTTTTTTTTTTTTCATTTCAAGGGAGTCTCCTGCCTTCCTTGGCAGATACCTGTCTTTCAAACCAAGACAATGGGAAAGAAACAGGACTAGAGGCAGATGTCCTAATGGAGACACAGGTTATGGTGCATGTAGGAGGAGGTGATGTTAGAGGCAGTTGCAGCTGGGAGAGAAACTCTGCTGTCTGAAGACCTAGAAGTGGGGGAGCTTCCACTCCTACAAAGGGTGCACTGTCATCAGCCTGTGGAACATGGACATAAAGGGCTTCCCTAAATTAATTTGTATTTAAGCCAGCACACAGTTTACAGAAAAAACACCAGTATTGATTTTAAAAAGTGCCAATGATGAAAAAGTGCTGGACTTGTCTTGAACACAAATTTTTCACATTATGAATTATTCTGGTTTTGTTAAGAATAGCAGTTTGATCACAGCCAAAAAATAACATTTATGAACTCCTTATTTTTCACTGCGAAAACCCATGTATGTAGGTTTGTAAGTTATTCTTGTCTCCCTATAGTCACCAGATACTCTTAGGAATATAAGAAGCCCTTTCATATTGATTTTCTGTTTCCCTTCATTGCTTAAACAGGCAAAAAATAATGTATGTCTGTGATTGCTTTATTGGCCTCTAAGTGTATTCTTTGTTAATGAATCAGTGAAGCTTAAGAACCAAATTCATCTCTAAAGTAAATTAACTAAACCCTCTGAAGCTGCACAAGCAATAAAAATTGGAATTAAATATTTAATATGATGCAGCCTTGAAATATTTCTCTTGATACAGATACAGATAAAAGAAGTGGCAATTCAGTAAAGCATGACTCCAGAAGTCAGATAATACTTCAGGCAAAATAATCTTGCGTTTGAGATTAACCACACTCTATATTACCTGCCTGCTCCTGCTACTTCTTAAAAATAAAGTGTGCAGCAACAATCAGAAATTATTTAAAGATGTAACTCAGAAGGAAATACTTTTCCTATACAGTTAGCAAGTGCTGTTTATCATGCACTTAGTATCAGATTACGCTTGAGGGAAAAAAAAAATTCTGCAAGTGTTCCTCCTTCTAAAAATTCTTCTTTGATCATCTGTTTATTGTGATAAAATAATTTTTTTAAAGTGAGAAATACTTTTAAAAAGAAATACTATTTTAGTAGTCTAGTTAGAAAATGTAGCTTTCAAGTGCTTACTCTGGAGAAGCCAAAAAGTCAGTTCAGTAGATCACATTGTCTTAACAGAACAAGATGTCCATTTTAATAAGAACCCTAGCTTTCCAAATCTCTTGATTACTACCTTGCTTGCTTCTTTCATTCCCGTTTAAAATTGGATCACCTGAAGAGCATAATAAAAAATACGTTCTCTTTTTTTTTTGCAGGAAGGAGAGAATAATTGGCAAGTTTTAACTTAAAACACTGCACATACCTATACTTCAGAAAGCTGAATGTAGCATTAGGATGTCTCCTCTATTAAAAAGCGTATAATTTTGCTGCCTGTGCATTTGCCTGGACCAAGCTAGGAGTGCCAAATGCCCCACATTACATTCCCTTCACAGAAGAGGGAGATAGTCAACTTCTTTAACTCCCCAGAATGTCAGAATCAGCCCTGTGTGTCCCCTTTCTCTCTGCTTGTGTTGATCAAGGCAAGCTGTAGGTCCTTGACTGTCCTTCTGTACAAGCAATCTTGTGCAACTGCTGTCCTCTTCATGCTTGCGGGTTGGTAGCTGACAAAACCCCCTGTTGCAGAGAACATGACTGTAGTCTTTTTGTTTCTGTCTGTGCCAAAGACCATTTCACTGCTACTCTAAGGAAACCAGACTTTGTTGTTGTTCCTGCTTCTGTTCTTCTCAGTACTCAGAGTCTATCTTTTCTAATCCCTGACTGGGGTCTAGTATTTCAGAGCTTTCCCGGGATCAGAATTATAAGTAGTCTTCCACTAAATGAGATCCAGAACTTTTCAAATTCAAAATTGGTATTCAAAATTGTGTCATTCTGATTATCATGTTTCTCTATATCGCCATAGATATTGACTAGATCTTGCCAAATAACTTCTTGTAACTCAAAAACTACAAGAAACCAGTGCAGTGAAGTCATGAAGACTTACAGAGGGCACAATATGCCATTTCTGAGAAACTGCATGTCACAAAATTAGAAACTTCTGTTTCTACTCTGTTTTTATAGACTAATAGGCATTGCAAAGCAAGACAGAACCGAATTTTTAAAAGTTATTTTTCTTGTAATTTGATTTTAATCTCTGTAATTCCAAAATATTCTAATCATTGATATGTTCTTGATTTTTCAGTTTAACTGTTCAGTTTTGTTCCTAATCCCTAACTGGATATACCAAGACTCCAACTACAAAAATTAGTGTGGCAGACATATTAAGATAATGATAATGACCATAAGGTAGATTCTAGAGACAATTTCACAAAATATCTATGAGAGTCCACATCCATGTCTGATACTGACTACAACATGCAAACTTCAGAAAATCAATCTAATGTTATATCTGCTTGTTAATTGCAAAAAGGCAGGCTTCCAAAATGTCTGTCCAAAGGTATAAAAGATATATCTAGAATAAGATATATTATGTGTTTTTATGCTCTTAAGTTGAATTTCAAGAATGGGAAAAGTTCAGTATTTGAGATTTTTCATACAATAACCCTCTTTCTTCCCATATGTACTTCAGAAGTTTTTCCACCTTCACATGGTTTCTATTAAATACCATTGGTTGTATCATTAACATTTTCACATTAAACAGCCCAAACAAAACCATCATCCTTTGAATGCCCTTTTAAAATCTCAGTAAAATTACTCTAAATAACTGGGCAAGGGTTTGTTTATTCCTTTTGATGGTATTCTCCCGGCAATGGATGAAAACAATGTATGTTGAAATAGTGCTGATTTAATGCAGTTCTCTAGTCATGGTACCAATGCAGGAAATTTCTGTTACTTTATCTTTTCGACAAGCAGAAAATGCAGTAGAATGGTCTAATTCTTTCCTTCAAAATCCAGAAAACAGCAGTTCAAAGACTGACAGATCTAGTAAAAAGTTCCAACCACTGTGTGTTGTACATGATTATGGCAAAGGTTGTTTTTATTCTAAAAAGAAAGAACAGGGAAAATAGACTGAAAAGGAACCATAAAATTCAGTACTTGCCCATTGATACAAAATTTAGTCACTCTGGATCACGTAACTTATTATCATGACAGATGTTTAATAGTTTTTTATTTGGGTAACACTGTAAACGGAAGCAGTGCTTCCAAATTAATTAAAAAACAGCCCTCTGCTAACAACCTGACAATGTAATTGGCGTTGGTGGTAAAGAAGTACGATTTGGTTAAAGAAAAATTATGGAGTGGAACCCAGGAAATTTCCTTGCAGGAAATGTTTTTTGAAGGAAAGAGGAATTTTAACCCAATCCAGCAGCTAAGCACCACATAGCTGCTTACTCACTCTCCCACCAGTGGGATCAGGGAGAGAAAAAAACAAGAAAACATATGCATCGAGATAAAAACAATTTAGTAGGGGAAGCTAAAGCTGCACACACTAGCAAAACAAAACAGGGAATTCATTCACCATTTTCCAGGTGTTCAGCCATCTCCAGGAAGCAGGGCTCCATTGTGTAAAAATTGTTTGGGAAGACAAATGCCATCACTTGGGACATTTTCCCCGTCCCTCTTCTCCCGTCTCTAAGTACTGATCATGACATCCTATGGTCTGGTCAGGTGAGATCACCTGTGTCCCAGCTGTGTCCCCTCCCAACTTTTTGCTCATCCCCAGCCGCCTCACTGTGATGTGGGAGTGATGTGAAGAGAAAAAAAGGCTTTGCTCTGGTAAGCACTGCTAAGCAATAACACAGACATCCCTGTTTTATCCAAACTCTGTTCATCACAAATCCTAAACAGCCCTGTACTGGCCACTGTGAAGAAAATTAACTCTATCCCAGCCAAACCAGTTGAATACCATATAAGAGAATGCTTGAAAAGTAATTGCACTCCAAGATTTAAAGTGTTCTTGATTAAAGGCAAATTGGACTGCTTCAAGAGGAAAACGCCCATTTTAATTTATTTGGAGAAAATCAGACATGAATCTGGGGGAAAGTCTACTTTGTGATTAAAATACAGGAATCTTAGATCAGATGTTGAATGAAACAAAACTGGAGTTTCAGTTGTAAAAGACAGTACTGGAAGAGAAAACTAAGGCTAGAAACAGGACAGAAATTAAGAAGCAAATAATTGAATAGAAGGGAAAGAAAAGTAGAGAACAGAAGTGAAAAAATCCCGATGCTCTTCTAAATAGGACATGAGAGGTTGTTTTTTATTGTAATGATAATAGCTGAACCTTTCGTCTGCTGTTGAGCTACTCCCATTTGGATGCTTCTTTGCTGCCTGCCTTTACATTCTGTATCCATAATTACATAAGCTGTGTAGTAAAGTTAAGAGTGGACCCACAGTTATGACTGCTTTACCCTTGATTTTTCAATTTGACCTCCCATGTCTCTTGAGAGAGTCACCAGAGCACACAGTAAGGCAAGAGATGTCTTTGGTGGTTGTCTCCATGTGTGTAGCAAAGGCCCCTTCAGTCACCAACACAAAGGCAAAAATATTCAAGTAAGGCAAGTGAGGGCAATGGACTCATTAAGGGAAATGCTGGTGATGTTCTGGCAGAGATCCAAAGAGCTTACAAAGGAATGGGGATTAAAATACTCATATGCTTGCTCAGCCTGTGTGGTTTGGCTGGCATGAAAGCAAAATAACAAGCTCATCCCCTAGGAAGAGAGGACAAGACAGTAAGTAAAGCAGCCAAGGGTCATTTAGCATTTCAGAAAAGGGGATAAAGGCACAGTGTAATGTCCCAATAAATCTGACTGGAGGCCAGAGCCAGGAATCCTGATTGCCCATTGTAGCTCAGTCTGGGGTTTTCCCTGTGGCTAGAGGCTGGTGCTTCCACCTTCCTGTCTCTTTGTCTTCACATCAGCAGAATGTGGAGGATGATATTAAAAACTTTTGCAGGTATTTTCTGGTGCTTAATTTAGTAACATTTTGTAAAAGAGAAACGTACCTGGAAACATTAAATTTGTTTAACTGTCTTGTTTGTACATTAGAAATCCTCATGTGTACAACCATTACATTCAGATGGCAAGTTTACACTGTACTTAATTTCATATAGCCAGCAGCATGAGCATTTCCAAGCAATACAGAGAACAAAAGCTACACATTCCTTGGAACAGGTCCCTGAAGTCCTTTGTGTGGGGATGGATAGACAGAGAGAGACAGATATTTACAGGCACAAGGGAAAGACCCTGAGAGAGACTATATTATGTATAATAATATAATCTTCCTCTAGTAATAACAAATGACAACTCTTAATCCTCTGATTTGGGTGGTAAACTGGAGAAAAAGGAGGAGGAAAATTACAATTTAATAGAAATCAGTTTGCACATAGGATTGCTAATGGTTCTTCAGTGTGCTGACTGGAGGGGACTAAGTCAAGGTGGAGTGCACCCCTCCAACTGTATTTACTCCTTACAAATTGTGGAGTGACACAACATGAGGCTGAAGTGGGGTCATGAGGCGGTGGGGCAGGGATTGAGATGGAACATGCTCTACAGGGACTGTTGCGATGATACAAGTTTGTTTTTTAATTTATTTTTTCTTCCTCCCACCTTTTGCTTTTGCCCTTCCCTGTACCCCTCTTTTTCTGTTTTTGCCTGTTGCTCTGTCCAAGGCTGGCAGAGCTGCCGGAAAGCAGTACTGATGAGAGAGGCTCATTGAATTAATTTCACAGGGGCGGGCGATGCATGTGGATTAGAGAGTCGCTAATGGGACATTACAAATACCTGAGGGTCATGTCTCATTACCATGGCAAGCCAGATTTCTTTACAGGAACTGGGTGCATTTGTGCTTAGGAAGAGGCTTTCAGTTTTAATGTACGCTAAACTTTCTTTCTCCATCACACTGGACTTGGTTACTCTGAAAGCTGTACCCCAGGCTGCTCTCAATCAACACTATCTACAATTAATCCAACCCCCTAAGATGCAAGTTTTTCAGGATGGTGTTTTCATTACAGGTTCTTAACTGTGGCTCATCTCCTGCTGATACTGCAGAAAACCTGCCAAAAGCGTTCTTTTATAGATAGAAATGAGTCTTGATTAGTTTCCAAACATTCTGTCAAGAAAGTGTACACAGCATGTAAGCTCTAAAAAGCAAGGTGTTTTTTTTTCCCATGACCATTCCAGTACAGGCATTTTATCCACATACGGTTTGTTTTTTTGGAAAAAAAAAAAAATTCAAATATTTCAAATTCAGTACAGCTGAATGCTTCCCTTTTGTACTGCTTAGCATGAACAGTAACCAGAAAGAGAAATAAGCAGGACTAGCAGTTTTTATACAATTTACGTTTCTTTTAAAATTGTTTTCTGTCTAAATAAAGGTGTTGATTTTGTATAGTTCCTACTCAAATCAATATGTTCATGGGCTGTTTTAAATGGTAATGTTAATGGTAATGTTAATGTAATGGTAGTATCTCAACCCCTCATTGCTCAGTAATCTCCAATATCCAATATCTTTATCTCCTCTTCTTTCCCCAGCACTGCAGTGACAACACCCACCATTGCCAATCAGATATGAATATAGTAGGTGCTTGGAAGAGAGGTTACACTGGAAAGAATGTTGTGGTCACCATCCTGGATGACGGCATTGAAAGAAACCACCCAGACTTGATGCAGAATTATGTGAGTGTCCACAAGAGTCCAGATTTTCTGCTTTGTTATTACTCAAAGAAAAATTTGCTGCTTCTAGAAAGATGGAGAAAGAGAGGAGGAAAGGTGGAAGAATTATAAAAGTTTTATTAAGTTCCTTAAATGTTGGCACCAATGGGAGGAGGAAGTCAGTTTTTGATACTATGTATTGTTTTCGTTAAGACTGTATTTCATCGGAACATATTTAATATCTGGATGGCTCTTGTAGCTGAGTCCTGAATTTCTGAAGGACTGGAACCAATTACTGGATATTTTTTGTCTTTTTTGCAATTTTTTTACTTAATATCTTCACACTCTCAGAACTTAGAAATGGAATACACTGCTTTTCAGTTAACACATGCAACTGAATTCCATGTTTGGCCAATACATTTAGTCAGCAAGACAGAAGCTTTTCTCAAAGACAGTAATTTTACAGTAATCCTTCCATACATTAATTTTTAAAGCTATTTATCTTACTGCTAGAAACAGTATTAAAGGAAAAATATATGACCTTTCATGATTCACTCAGTTAAAACCAGGTGTAGAATATTGTGTTGTAGAATATTCTTTCTAGTAAATCTATTTTAACTCTGAGTCCCCTCACAACTTGTGATAGAGTTGCATCCTTTGTTTTTTTGTGTTCTGTGTCCATGTTGCCTCAGGAGGTTTCTGTTTGCTTGTAGTTCACCACATTTAGATGACTGGTTTAATCAATCTTGGAGCCTGATAACATAAGGAGAAGCTTCTTCTCTAGTGGGTTACTTCCTGAGTTAGTGTCAGAGTTTGAAGCTGTTCAGAGCATCAGGGCCACATTTTGCTGGAGTGATTTGTCCTATCTCTTAGAAGTAGGCATTAGCTGAAGGCTTGTAACTGTGAGAACCTTATGATTTATCTGAAATAAAGTGTGCAAGGTGTCCTTCTACACAGAGTAATAAAACAAACAAATATATTTGGATTGAGCTGGACTGGTGAAGATGACCAGAGCAAGGCATGTATGAACCTTCACTCCCATTACAGATCTTGTTAAAGAGCCCTAAACACAAGGCTTTTTGTCAGCAAGCTTACCTTGTTGATAGAACATTAAGAGATGAAGGTGACAAAAACATCTTTAACAATCCATTAAAAACTACAATGGTCTCCACAGCTTAAAGCCACTTATTTTAAATTAGCCATATATACATATGTGTCCTTCCCCATGCTACATGTGGAACTCAGATTGGAAGGTGTGAAAACAGAAGTGGGGGGCAGTTGCCCTATTTGTCACTGTATTTTGATCCTAGCACATGACACATCTTTCATTTTAATATCTTAAATTATTTAAATAAAGCAGGTATAATTTTATCTCCTCAGTGAATGACCCCGATTGTATCATGTCGCCTCATTCTAGTACTATCCTTCCACTGAATTTACAGCAACTATTTATTTCCTTACCACTTCTCTCTCCCTTTCCTCATGCCAACAAGGAATTTCCCCAAATTCACAAGCAATACACATTGCTTGTTTGATCACAAATGCCTTCTATACCTCAGATTATAGGTGCTGCAAATAGTAATATTTGAGGTGTATGTGTAACTGGTTTTCAACAAACAAAAGTTTAAAAATTGCTGCTTGCCGTGTCAACACACTGCATGCTACTGCGTCAATTAATGAGAGCCATACAAACCAACAGCTGTTTACTTTATAAACTATTTTCCGCTGTAAGAATCCTGACAAATATGGACCGAAAGGACGGATATCTTGCAGATATTTGAAACAGTCATACTCCCAGGGAAATTGGGAAGCAGTTTGTGTTGCTTTCCAAGATGTAATTTTATAATTATATTATATTATAATAATATTCTTAAGAAAATTGTATTATTCTTATTTCTTGAAACAATGGCTGAAATTTCAGTTATTGTTGTGCAGATAATTTCTTGAATCTTAAAACATACAGCAAAATCCCAGTTTTGAGAATGAACTCTCTTAACTTCTGAGAGGTTCTTAGAAGAAAAGTGGTCTTCTAGTTAAATGAAACACCATTTTCTGTTTCCTTCCTAATACTGCACTTATACTTTTTCAGAGCATTTTTTATCCTTCTCTGTTTTCCAAAATTAAAATAAAATATATAATTCCCATATATAATGCTTTCCTAAAACACAGTCATCATTAAACTACAGGAATATTAGTTAGCCTAATTACTCATTTGTATGAACCTGCTAACGAATGTATAGGCTGCAAGTTGATGGCTAATTAATTAGCAACTGGTTTTCTTTCTTTTGTTGGATACAGGATTCACAGGCCAGTTTTGATGTAAATGGAAATGATTTTGACCCTATGCCTCGATATGATGCCAGCAACGAGAACAAGTAAGGCACTATGACACCGTTGACATTTTCTATCTAAGTCATCAGGTAGAAAGTACCAGTTCATCTATGAAACTCTACAAAACTTCATTTTTCATAAAACAGAATGATCTGCATTAAAATCTTTGTGAAATACATATTTTTATCTTTTCCATGGACACATATGACTCTTTGAAAGCCTTTGAAACTATCTGAAAACACATAAGAATTAGTCTGAGAGTTCTGGGCATGTGAAATGAATCCTTTTCAATCCCTTTGGGAGGAAGAATATGTGGGATGACTTACTTTTCTTAAATCTAATTTCATTGAATTATTGGGGGGTTATTCTGTGTGACAATTGTCCTAGTTTGTGACTCTCCTGAACTTTGTATAGTTTTTATATTGAAGAAGTAGGCAAGTTAGTGGAGGTTGTTGCTTTTTTTCCCCCCTCCAACGATGTCTCTTAAAGTGATGGAGATTTTTCATGTGAATTTTGATAGAAACCTTATAAACACAGAAGTGGGAATTCTGGCAGGTTATATCTGTGTCACATGACTAGTTGGAGATACCTCAGTGAATGACATGTTTTCCCCTAAGAGCTCTGCTTTCCGATATTTCTCATTCCAACTCTGCTCTTTGGATGTGCTATGGTTAAGGCTTGGAGAAAATCAGGAAGAACACCTCACCTCAGGAAATGGGCCACTTCTCCGCCCAATGGACATTTGAAGGCAGTTATTTGTTGATAACATTTTCTTAACTAGGTACTTGGCAGAAAGAAACACCTTTCTGTGGAATTGCATCATTTGGAGGAAGGAGAAACCTACTAGTTGTCAATATGTCGACTATGCATTTTGTTTTCTTGAGGTTTGGGTTGTTTTTATTTTTAATTGTGAAAAGCATTTAATAATTTCTGCCTGAAGAAAAGAAACAACAAATGATGAAACCTTGTCCTTTACACAACTAAAATGCTTTGGGCAATGTGTTGTTTCTTTGCTACAGATTTTCTCCAGAAGAATTGTGCACCCAGGTGCAGGTGCAAGCTGGGAGTCAGTTGCAAAACTTAACATTGATTTAACTGCAGAAACCAACTGTAGCAACCTTGGATCACACTTTGATGGGAGAATCCTCTCCTAGTCAAAACCTTCTTTATAAAGGCTGTTACATCATAATAGGACAGGCTGAAGAACAGGGCCTCATTATTGCCCTCTGTAGATACTACTCAGCGCAGCTGCAGGTTTGCATCACAGCACATCCCTGTCTTCTTTTGTCCATCACACGCCTATCCCTACATACACTTCAGGAACACATCCTGGCTCATCTGTGAAGATGTTCCTCTTCTTGGATGTGGGGTATAACAAGGGTGCGCTTGGAGACTTCCAAGTTTCAGTGCACTTTCAACGACTTCTTGGTGCAGCAAGAAGCTGCATACCTTCACATGTGCAGCTGAATCTTTTTCTTTGACTGAGTACTGAAGTCACGTTCTTACAAAGCATGTCCAGAGAAGGGAGTCTGCTTTCTATTTTATTAGTAGTTGAAGTTTTATATGGGATATAAATTTGGGCTGCTTCTTTTCTCTCCTAGAGCCTAAGGGATTTTAGTGTTCATACCCTGCCTCCCCCTTAAGTACTTTCACTGCCCAGTCCCCAAGGTTCTGCAGTGAAATCTGGTGGTAGGAGGGCAGAAGTTGTGCAGTACTGAGCTTTGTCAGTGTTATCAGGAAGTACAGTGCCAGTGTAGAGTCAGCTTTTGGACACCAAGGATACATGAAGCATCTTTTCAGTATAAGATTACTTGGCAGCCTAAGCTCTGCTTAAAGCCTCAATGTTTCCAATTAGCAAATATACCAAGTGTGATAAGAATCAGCTAACCACCTTCAGTTTTTGCAGCTCTTGCCCTTTTTTCCCAGTTGCCCCTGGACTCAACAAGAATTAAACCACTACGCATCACAGTATGTAGTACTGAAAAGCACTGCTAACAGCCTGTTCATATTTTTTGTGTCTAAAATATCTTCAGAAATTGGGGCAGGAATTCAGATTGTCCAGCATACATGGCCATTTGGCACTAGATACTCAAGTTGTGGCTGGAAGTGAAGCTAAACACAACCAGGGAACATTCTGAAAGCCATGATGTGTAGATTAGTTTAGTTGATTCCTGCTTCCTGCTGTAGCAACTAGACAGACAACCTTGCATAATAGTGATTTGTGTTTTCCAGTGAAGGTGGGATGTACTAATGTGCAGTTGTTTTCGAGATGATCTAGTTTATTCTGCCTCATTTTATAATCCAACCTTAAGGGATGGAATGATAAAGAGCAAAAGGAATTGCTGTAAAAATAAACAGGTGTCTGGGCTGCTTTGCATGCAGCTGTGAAACATCAGGGTATTGGATCTGTGCACTAGCTTTTCACTTTTAATTAGAGTGAAGACTTTCTGTTGCTGAGGCTTATTGGCGAGCAAAAAGGAGTGAGAAAAAATTAACTGTCGATGGCTTTAGTGTGAGTACCAGAGTGGCACTTTCCAAAATTGTATTTTGGAAGTTTTACATTAAATCTTCTATTAGCTAAGGAGAACAGGAGGGTAGGAAGAAACATTAGACTAATCTTTCAAGGCTTGTAGTCAAAATGGGTGGGATGATAGTTTCTTTAACTACTGTGGTATGTAGGCGTACTGCCAGAAGTTTACTTTGGTTCCTACAAATTGCCAGCAAATCGTGAAGCTTCTAAATGGTGCAGACCTATACTAGAGTTTCCTTTTGCTCAGAAGCAGTCAGCTGTGGATGAAGTAATTTCTGCTATGCAAAGCATCTTGTTTTGGTTTTCTGCCTTTTTTTTTCCCCCCTGTTATTCCACTGCTATTTATTAACATATGTTTAAAAAACCAGGCATTATCAGTCACAGGTCCATAACAGAATGCAAATGGGATCACTAAAATGGTACTGTGCTTATTGTATAGCCTCAGGAATAAAACAGAAATATTAGTGATTTTGACCAAACAAAAATGACTTTTTCTGTTTCATAAGAGATTTCTTAGGGGTATTTCAAAGCTTAGGTTTTACTATGGTGATGGGTACTTTAATAAAACAGAGGGACTTCTAAAAAAACTCCTTTAAATAATGCCAGTTGACTTTAATGCAGTTCTTATTAAACTTACATAAGAAAAAGTAAAAGTGAGCTATGATTTTTGTTTTGGAGATAGTGAGTCACTCTTTGGATGCCTCTTCAACATTTTTCAATGATGCATCCCATTACATAAATAATTTATTTCAATAACGTCCTAAATTGCTTTTTAATGAGTGTAAGATTTTTGAGAGACAGCAATTCTTGTCTTTCAAAAGTTATTAGAAACAGAATCTCTTATGTCTAAACTTTTCAATATGGGGACAACTTTACATCTTCTCTCACAAACAAAAAGTTAGTGAGTTGCTAAGTTTCAGTCCTGTTTGATCCAACACACTGGCATTATTTTGCCATGGCATCCATTATTATTCATTATTACTTTCCTTTGCCAGTCACATTAATGTAGATGCTCAATAAAATGCCAAAGCCTTAATTTTCTTCCCAGAGTGACAAACTGCTAGTTTATACTCTCTGCTTATGGTGAAGGCCTGTAGTACATCCAGAGTAATTTAATCATATTGGATACAAGATATTTGTCAGGCAGATCAACTTCTGTTTCCTCCTGGATAGTCAATAGAAGAAAATTAAAAAGCTTCATTGACTGCTGTGATGCTATTCAGTGCAGATACCTGAAGAACTGAGCACAGCAAACACAGAGAGCCTGAAGTCTCTCATTGGTGGCTTGAAAGATCATCTCAAAAGGTTGCCACAGCAGCAGTGTGATAGAAAGGAGTGCTGACAACTGGGAATAACTTTCTATGCCGTTTATGCATTTTGAGTGCTGCTGTGCACCTGTTGCTATTGATTTAAAATTTGCCATATTGTGTGCTGCAGACAAAACAGAAGGGAAGATAAACTGTACAGAGAAGCACTGCTGTCCCATCTTGTGCTTTCAGTGGGAGTAATGTATGAGCTCTTAGGTAAAGGCTTTTCTTTCAGAGGGAATCTCGATTGTGTTTGCTCTTTTTTTGTACCCTGACTTTTCAACATGGCTCTGGCGGCTGAAAAACCAAAGCATGAAGTGATGTTGTCAGCTGGCAGAGTGTGGTCTGTTTGATGCCAGAAAAGCATCTCTGATACCATAGAAATATTCCTTAATGGGAAGGTAATTTAGGCTAGAGAATTAGCTTGATATGTATATGTATTTCAGATCAACAGAATTAAATGCTTACGCCAAGTATTGTTGATTCCAGGTACCAGTGACTAAATGTCAGCTGTCTAGTGCATCTCAGTGTCACTGCAAATTTAATGCACTTTGGTTGGGATCCTTGGGAAACTGCAGATTTTGGATTGTTCTCTCTAACTGGTGACGTGCTCATTTGTGAAAACCAGGGTCTGAACCAAGCAGTCAGAGGTCATTGGTATAGAAGCTGCAGTCAGTGACTGCAATCCTGATTTATTGTGTTTTGATTCTATTCTGATTCTAAACTCAATTGATATTATGGCCACATCCTATTGTGCTGCGACTTTAGCAGGTGGTAGTAGTGAAGTAAGTTCAGTCTGTTTCAGCTTACAGACTGAGATGCCACTTTTACAAGGCGCATTTTTGGTGATTCATCAACTAATCTCCAAGTTACAATCTAGTCACCTGTCATGGTTTAGAAATGGTATTCCCCAATTTACTGTTCCCACTAAATACTAAAGACCTTGTGTCGCTTCTTTCCGTTCTTCCCGCTCCCTTACAGCGGGCTGGAGTGGAGAACTCAGGGCACTAAAGGTGAAGATCATTGGCTGAGATAAGAAGAGTGTACCGGGACAGCAATGAAATAAGACCAACAGTAATAACACTAGTAAGAACAGAGTGTGCAAGATAGGTGAACAATTCAGATGCAATTGCTCACCACAGAACCCCACACCTGACCTCACACTCCTACAAACCAGCAGTCCGAGAAACAACACCCCTCTGAACAACACCCCCTCTCCCCTTCCTGGCTCGAGGTGGCATCAAATAACCCCAGGGTGGTGGCTACATCTCACCTGGCTGCTGTTAAAGTTAACCCTCTCCTGGCCAGAACCAAGTCATGACCCAACCAAGTGCCATGGGACATGATGGAGCATGAAGAATATCTTACTCCATGAGATACTAGATCTTGCCAGTAGTTGTTGCTTGCCAGTAGTTAAAGGTTCCAGTGTAAAATTGTAAAAATAAGGGAAATAAACCTTGCAGCATGCGGAATTGTACTGTGATACAGTATAATAATTTTACAGATTCGTTTGGAGCAATTTTTTTCTTCACTTTCTGTTTTAACTGTTACTTAGAGTCTCTGAGTGCTTTTATACAACATGCTTGTCCTTCAGATTGCCATACCTCCGGGGCAATCATCATACATGCTTCATTTTTTCTCTCTCAGGGTAGAACTGAAAGCATGTGTGTCGAATCTTCTAGCAGAAAACTTTATTTTCTTGAAAGGAAATTGTTGTAAAAACACGGAGCATGAATCCTCACTATATACTGCATTTGATAATGTTTTTCTTTTAGTGCAAAAACCTATGGGAAGAGGTGAGGCGTGCATTAAAATAGAAGATAAACTAAGTGTTGATGTTTTGAAGTTCTCATGTTTTCCTGTTTCAGAGTAAGAGGTCTGTTCATTTGAAGTTTTCTGAAAGTAAGTGGGATCTTAGAATTGCTGGAAACTGAGGACAATTAGCCAGGGTAGAGGAGAGGCACTCTCTGTTAAGTCAATTCATCTACCCATGATAGGTGCCCTCATCACTGGTGTTTGTGATCAGTCCTTGATGACAACATTTCGTATTGACAAGACATTAAACAAATTTATTGGACAAGCCTTGATTAAGTAGTCTTTTGATCTAGGTTCCAGCTTCAACAGTGGAAAATCTCATCATGAAAGTTTTGTCAGATTGCCAAAAATTGGCTTTTTGTTAAACTCTTCTAATCTGCTCATACGTTATCACACTGTGTTACATAGTCCCATCTGATAACTATAAGTGGTATAATTTACAATTTTTGAGAGCCATAGGAAAGACAATTCCTTGAGTACTCATGGAAAGGGAGAGAAGTGAAACAGAGGAATAAACAAACCCATATTCAGCTAGAATTCCAGTTGAAAGATGAAAAAAAAGTCTATTTTCTATACCCTGGTATCAGTCACTGACCAGTACTCTTTACTGCTTTACTGGTGTTTGAGGAACAGTGCTCTTCCTTTTTATGATGCATAAGACTCTCATGGTCTCAAAATATTTAACCAGAACACTTAAGGAATGCCTTCTTTCTGTTTCTAATTACTGAAATACCAGACAATGAGCTCACAAATAAAATTAAGTTCTGAAGCATTATGCAACTGCTTCTAGTGCTTTTATGTAAATTACTGATCACAATGAGTCAGATAATCCCTTATAATTCAAAGTCAACAATAGGAGGGATACAAACTTTTGTGAATTCTTTTCTATCGAGTTACATGTGAAAGGTTTTTTTAGACGGTCTTTTTCCCAGAGTAGGTATTTTCTCTAAGTATGTGTCTATATTTGAGGTTTTGAACTTAGCAGGGGAGAATTTACAGCTACAGTAGGCTAGTTTTGATGTGGTAAAATGGTAAACCAGTTTCAAGCTGCTTGCATCTATATGTACAGGTCTACAGCTGAATAGAATTTGAGAGCACAAATACATTTTTTCTGTGCTTTTTGCTTTTCAGACATTATAGGTATTGGAGAAAGTTAAGAGTGGATCCATGTTGTCTATGTGGTAATTGATTTTGCCAGATAATTTCAGTTAGTCAGCACAATGAAAGGCAGTGCAAAATGTGGTTCATTGAGACTTTTCAGCCAGCACAAGTACATTGATTACCCCTCTAATGTTTGTGGCATCAAGACAGACCTCTAATTATAGGTTTGATAAAGCAATTGTGAATTCAGTGTCAAAAGCTTTTAAATTGAAGCATTTTTATAAATATCATACTATTAGTGGGTGAACTTTGCAAAGTTATGATAGGAACTAATGTCTTAATGGCATTACTAGGGGGTTTTTATAAGAATTTTCCAGATGTTGCTTGTTTTACAAATGAAAAGATGTGCATTTGTAAGGTTATTGCTGTTGGCAGGTTTATTTTTACAGCCTTGATTTACATTTCTGTGATTCTGTAATTTTTCTTAAAGGTACTGTCAGATTATTACCTTAGACACTTTAACAAAGTCAGATTTTTCTCTTGAAGACAAATTATCTTTTTTTCTTTTCCTGAAGGAAAATAATCGAGGTAGAGAAATTCAGATGTAGAAGTAAAGGAATGGGTATCATAGATGTAGATTGCACTGATGAGTACATGTTTAACCTGGTTTAAAAATAACTTGTGTTGCTATACAGACTCAAAGCAATCATCAAATCTCTGATGTTAAAAAACTGAGATGGAGACTGTGGCTTGTTTACTTAGCCAGAATGTGTGATGGTGAGGCCATTGGCTAGGTTTGTCAAGGAGTGGCAAAGACAGTGTAGTGAGAAGCTATGTCTTCTCCTTTCAGCCCAGACTTATGTCCCTGCACTTCTCTTAAGACTCTATGAACATCAGATGAACAGCTGCTAACTTGTTCTGCAGTGTAGTGAGTGTGTGAGAATTAGACTTCTTTATGCTGAAACCCTTTTTCCAAGTAAAAGGAAACTTTGCTCCTGCTGGATCAATGACATAAATTTCATTAAAAAGCAATTGTTGACGCAGGAAAGAGTAGGACTTGAACTTATTTCAATGATTTCCTCATTCATCTTTGAAATGCATCTTTAAGGAGAAATGGAAGGTCTGTTTAATGCAAACAGCATCAAATGAAATTTAGGATTAAGCACAGTACATATCTTGCACACTGCAGTTGAAATTGTACTCAATTCAAGATTGGTAGGAAGTGTGTCTGAGCTGAAATATGGTGCAGATCTAGAGTTATGTTTATTATTATTATTAATCTTAATTTCTTTAAAATGTTGTCACAGCAGTCATCCACTATTAAAAATGGAGTATGCAGAATACGTGAAGATCCATCCATGCCCTGTGTGCACATCACTGTGTTAGGTGTTTTTGTGTTATGACTTTGGGATCCTTGCATCTGTATCTTCCTTACATGAAAGAAAAATTTTCCTAAAAGGATTCCCCCAAACTGTTCTTGGGATCTCCAAAGGCTTCCAGGACTTCTTTTCCTACCAAGGAGATCTAAGCATAAAACTCCAGATTTGTATTCTTGTATTCATAAGATATTTTTCAGTTCTGCTTAGGTGTGATTTCACCGAAAGTGATTTCACCTAGAACTGATGCAAAATATTTTTAAGAAGGTTTTGTTTTCTGTTTCATTGGTGCTTTCATTACACAGAAGCATGGAGATTTTAAGTAAAAGGAGGTTGCTCAAGCATCTGAGGTCTCTCCAGCTGATACAGATTGATGTCAGTGTGGATGAAAAACATGAACCCAAATATACAATGACTGATAATATACTATCATACAAATCTTGTTAAACAGAGATGTAGAATGGAAGATAAGCTAAGTACAGAGTGTGTCTGTAACAGAGCAGGCTCATGGCCATGAATTTAAGGTGATTCGTTCTTAATAATAAAGGGGTCCAGGAAGGCTTGACATATTTTAAGATGGAAATCTCAAAGACAGAGGAGCAGACCTTCCCCATTTGCCAAAAGGCAAGCCATCAGGGAAGAAAATTGGCCTGGTGTAACAGGGAGCTTTTGCAGGAATTCGGAGAAAAAAGAGGGTTTATGGCTTTTGGAAGAAGGGGCAGACAACTCAGGAAGAATACAATGATGTTAGATCATGTAGAAGGAAAATTAGAAAGGTGAAATTTCAACTAGAACTCAATCTGGCCACTGCTGTAAAAGATAATAAAAAGTGTTTTTATAAATACACTAAGAACAGAAGGAAGGCCAAGGAAAATCTCCATTCTTTATTGGAGCTGGGAGGGAACATCACCAGGGATGAGGAAAACGTTGAGATACTTAATGCCTTCTTTGCCTCAGTCTTTAACAGTAAAGACAACCAGGTAAACAGGGACAAAAAGCAGAATAGACCCACTGTGATACAGAACAAAGTAGTTGGTGACTAGCTGTGCCACTTAGACGCTCACAAGTCTATGGGACAGAGTAGGATTCATCCAAATGAGGGAGCTGTCAAAAGAGCTCGCTAAGCTGCTCTCCATCATTTGTCATCAGTCCTGGCTCACCAGGGAGATCACGGGCAAATGGAAGTTGACCAGCGTGACGCCCATCCCCAAGAAGGGCTATGGGGAAGTTCCACGGAACTACAGGCCTTTCAGCCTTACCTTGGTGCCCAGCTATCAGTTATAAACTGATCCTCTTGAGTGTGATCACATGGCACATACAGGACAACCAAGAGACCAGGCCCAGGCAACAGGGGTTTGGAAAAGGTAAGTCCTGCCTGACCAACCTTATCTTATTTTATGGCCGGCCAACCTGCCTAATGGGTGATGGAAAAGCTGTGAATGTTGTCTACCTGGACTTCAACAAAGCCTTTAATACTCTCTCCCATGGCATTCCCCTGTAAAAGCTGACAGCCCACATCTTGGTGCACTCTTCCCTGGGTTGAAAACCTGACTGGATGTCCATACTCAGAAAGTGGTAGTGAATGATGTTGCGTCCAGTTCGCGTCCAGTCACTAGTGGTGTTCCCAAGGCTCAGTGTTAGGCCCAGCCCTGTGTAATATCTTTATTGATGACCTGGGTGAGGTAATTGAGTGTTCAGTGGGTAAATTTGTGGACGATGCCAAGTTGGGTGCATGTGGATCTGCTGAGGGGCAGGCAGGCAGGCTCAGCAGAGGGATCTGGACGAGATGGATTGATGGGTTGAGGCCAGCTGTTTGAGGTTCAACCAGGCCAAGTGCCAGGTTCTACACTTTGGTTGAAACAACCCCATGCAGTGCTACAGACTGGGGACAGAGTGACTGGAAAGTGGCCCAGGGAAAAGGATCTGGGGGTGCTGGTTGACAGCCAGCTAAACGTGAGCCATCAGTGTGGCCAGGTGGCCAAGAAGGCCAGTGGCATCCTGGCTTGTGTCAAGAACAGTGGCCAGCAAGACCAGGGAAGTGATTGTCCCCCTGTACTTGGCCGTGGTGAGGCTGCACCTGGAGTTCTATTTCCAGTTCTGGGCCCCTCACTTCAAGAAAGACATTGAGGTGCCAGAGCAAGTCCAGAAAAGGGCAGTGGAGCTGATAAAGGGTCTAGAGAGTAAGTCCTATGAGGAGCTGATGAGGGTGGGGGTATTTAGCCTGGAGAAAAGGAGGCTCCGGGGAGACCTTATTGCTCTCTACTATTATCTGAAAGGAGGTCGTAGTAAGGTGGGGGTTGGCTTCTTCTCCGAGGCAACTGGTGACAGGATGAGAAGACGTAGACTCAAACTGCACCAGGGGAGGTTCAGATTGGACATCAGAAAGAATTTCTTAACAGAAGTGGTTGTTAAATGTTGGAACGACTGCCTAGGGAGGTGGTGGAGTCACTTTCCCAGAGGTGTTCAAGAAACAACTTGACATGGCACTTAATGCCATGATCTAGTTGGCACGGTGGTGATCAGTCAAAGGTTGAGCTCACTGGTGTTGAAAGTCTATTCCAGTTTAAATGGTTCTGTGAAAGAACATAGATATTAGTTTTAGTCATGGTTCTGTGTTTTATATTTGTGACCAAAACACGGTTGATGATGCATGTTTTAGCTACTGCTGAACTGTGCTTGCCCAGCACCAAAGCCTTCTTAGTTTCTCACATTGCCCCCTCATTCAAGGAGGCTGGTGGGGGACAAGAGGCTTGAAAGTGACACAGCTGGAACAACAGATTCCAACTGATCAGGGATAACCCATGACATGTAACAGTGTGCTCCGTACTAGAGCTGGGGGGTTTTTGTTGAAGTAATTGTTGATTGGAGAGTGGCTGGGCATTAGGTCTCCATGTAGGACATACTGAGTAATTGCCTATGGTTCACTTGATTGTGTTTTATTTCTTTTTTTCCCCCTTTATTTATTGAACTGATTTTATGTCAAATGACAAGTTTTGCTGACATTTGCTCTTTCAATTCTCCCACCAATTGCAATGGGAAGGAGGGAGCAAGTGACTGGGTGGGAGTTGGCTTCCTGCCAGAGTCACTATCTCAGCTTTTTAAAAATATACTAATTCTCAGGAGTTTAGTAACTAATAGCTTTGGAAGGCTTCTTTCTGGCAACAGATATCTGAAGCATGATTCCTGCAGGCTCAGTTTCACTGTGAAGTTGACCACAGGATCTCTGGTGGTATAAGCTGCTTTTGCATATGTAGTATACACATTGTGGTATAAGGGCCTTACGATCCCAGGAAGTACCCAAATCCCAGGAAGTACCCAAACATGGAGCTGTTGCAGAGCTGCTGGTCCCACGGTTGCTGTGCTGGTCCATTTGTCTTTGAAAGGCATCACATAACTGACAGGGCAATGGAGGTGGGGAAAAAAGTGACGAAAAGTAGAAAACCAACTTTACTCCTTCAGATCCTTTAACACGTATCATTTCAGGTATTACATGTAACAACAGCAGATACATTTGCCAGAGGAATTTGTTGTACCTACTGATGTCAGATATATAGGACACATCAAATACATGATCTCCAGGTCAAGAACCCCTGAAAACCTTAGAAATCAACTTGCCAGCTATAAGAAGAAATAGATGAAAATGTTAAACCAAATAAATTACATCAGTTGGTTTCTTCATGCTCAGTTATGTTGCGGTGTCAAGTCATTTAATTCACAAGGCAGACCTCTACCATGGGCAAGCAGTAATGTGGAACAAAACATTCTTGCTTCTCATCAAAATGTTTCTGCCTCTCACTGGCTTAAATGTAGTTAGCTAGCTTGTGCAGGGTTGCTGAGAAACTGCAGTCTGAAGTTTTACTACTGGCTTTGTTCACAGATGTCATATGATGATTTGCTTACAGAACAAAGAAGAGTGTGTAGAACTTAAATATTTGTTCTGAAAGTTATTATTAAGCTGTGACTATTCTAGTAGAGGTGTTTCTTTTTGTCTCAGATTTGCAGTTCAAGTTCTTGGTATCTCTTCAGTAGAATGAGAATAGAAGTGACTTCTTACATACAAAAAGTATTACTTTTTTAAGACTGTAGATGTTATAGTAGAAGGTGATGAAATGCATGCAGGTGCCAAGGCATATTTGCCCAGTTTAGTTAACGACTTTTTTCAAAAGAGAGATGACAAACCACTTCATCTGTATCCCTCTCAACCAAAGCTCTTCTTACTGTGTAGATAACGTAGTGCAGCCAGTATGCAGTAACTGTTCTCAAGTACAAGAGTGTTCACTGTAGGTGGTACGTTTGGAATTTTCAGCACCAACCTTCTAACAATCTTTATTCATTGTGTCCAAGCCTGTGTTTTCCAAGGATAGTAGTGTCTTGGGTAAATATGGGTGGACTTTCCTGGAAATAGTAAATACATGGCATAGCCAAAATAATCATTTTGTCATATTCCAGTTCTTACTCTAAAGTTTCCAAAGAATATTGAAAATTGTAATAGATCGTCGACTTTGGATAGCCATATATTCAGAGACACTGATAACAGTTCATTAGGGAAACAATAAATAAACCAGAAGATTAAAGTGATACTAACCATTCATAAAGCATACTGAGAGTTTCTGATCTGTATAAAGAAAGATTGGGAGTGACACCAACTTGGTTTGCAATCTGAGGCCTTGTTCCCAAATTAGGATTAATTTTGGACTCAAAGAACATTAACAAAACCTTAAACTACACTCATTACCCATATTTTTAATGTGAAGAATTAATGTAAGGAATCATTTTCCAAATCTCATCCTGAGTATACTTATATCAGGTAGAAATATTTTATTTTTGAGATGAACAAGGGTAAACTAAAGTGAAGTAAAATATTGTTAGACTAGTATAAAAAACTGTCTGCAAAGATTTTTGTTCATTTAAATACACTTAGTTTTATATCTTTTCATTTAAATGAGAGTTTTTGTCCAGCCTTACAAGAAAACCATAAAGGGGCAGCCATATACCCACCTTTATTCTTTCTTCTCCCCAGAGAAACTAGGTATTTCTATTTTGTGGAAATACTGTGGCTTTCAGAGATATCTGAAATCCTGAATGACCCAATGTAGGTCACTTTATTGCTGTCATTTTCCGGCAGTATCAATATGTGAGAGAGGGACAGTGTCCCAGACGAGACGAAAACGTATCGGGAAAGCGGTTTATTCTCTTTGTTATTTTTAGCAGGTGCCTTGGGACGTTTCAAGGATACCTTTATTGGGCAAGAGTAGTGTTACTCTGCTGTTATTCAAAGTTAAGCTAGTAAGGTTATTAGGATACTGCAAAATCTTAAGTTCTAGGATTGTGTTCTAGTCAGTGAGCCTGTTGCAGATTGGAACAGAGAATTTAATTTTTGTATTGAACAAGTAATCCAAAGTGTAAAGAATTAGCTAAATTAACTATTTTTAAAAAGTAATTTCTTTTTTTACTTGTATAAAAACACATTCCTGATTTTGTCCTTTTTCCCTCATTAAGCTGCATAATGTAGTTGTTTCCATTACCTTTTTGCTAGCTAAGGTTTGAACTTGGGCTTTTGTTTGTCCTTTTTTCTGTATGTCATGAGCAAAGTGATAAAGCTATCTAATCTCAGAGATTAGGAATGAGAAAAGTGTAGACAGGTATTTGGTTCTTCCCAAGTGTTTGTGCTACAGAATCTCAGAATTAACTAGGTTGGAAAAGACTGTTGAGATCATCGAGTCCAACCTATGATCCATCATCACGTTGTCAATTAGACCATGGCACTGAGTGCCACGTCCAGTGTTTTCTTAAAAACACCTCTGGGGATGGCAACTCCAGCACCTCCCTAGCCAGACCATTCCAATGCCCCATCACTCTTTCTGTGAAGAAATTCTTCCTAATGTCCAGCCTAAACCCACCCTGGGTGCAGCTTAAGGCTGTGTCCTCTTGTCCTGTCACTGTTGCCTGGGAGAAGAGACCAACCCTCACCTGGCTACACCCTTCTTTTAGGCAGTGGAGAGTGATGAGGTCTCCCCTGAGCCTCCTTTTCTCCTCTGTTCTTTTAGGCTGTACAAAAAGAGACTGCCAGAATTGCTTGTAACCTTGTTCTAGGACTTTCCATCCTTTCTACAACCTCTCAAGCAACCTCCATTTGTTTATAAAAAGAACTTTTTGCTTACCTGGCAGGGGAGTCTTGGAGTCTAAGCAGCCTCATATGCTTCAGTTTCAAAAGTAGAGAAAATAGTCCTTTGCATTAGGTATGTCTAGGTAGTCATATACTCTTCCCAGGTAATACTAGCCTTGATGCTGCTGTTGAACAGGTTTAATTCTAGAGCACAGGAGCTAATCTGTACAGCTTTTACTTGCAATTTGCTTTAAATGACTAAGAGCAAGAATTGGATTGTCCACCTTAAAAAGGTTACTGCAGGAAAGGCAGTGTGAGAAAAAAAGCTCAGCTGAGAGTTTTGCTGTTTCCTGGTGATTGAACTGTTTTATTTCTTCTCACCTCCAGAAAAGAGGCTGAATAAAATCTTTCCCTTTAATTAAAGCATATTAAGACATCAGTAAAGAGTTCTTTTTATTTTTAATACATAAAACTATATACTTGGCTAAATACATTATTTGCTGTCTTTGTTTGGTATTTTTTATTCTATGTCATATTTTATTGGCTCCATCAGACCATCTATTCAATGTTTGTTTTGAAAATAAAGAAAGAAGGCATATTTGTTTTTTATGTTCAGTTAATTTGCCCACTCACAAAAACAAAACTGTAAAATGCTAATTATATTGTAGAGGCATATTCCTTTCATAGGCGTATATCAGAACTTCATACTTGTGACAAATTAACTGCTAATAGCTAACAAATGCTAAGAGAGTGGCAAGGCAGCATTGCTGTTACACATGCTGTTATGTTTAAAATTTGCGTGTCTGACGTGTGAAGTGTTCCATGTGTTTGTTTTAATGCTGTCATCTTTGATTTTGTGAGAAATAGATGAGATATTGCAAGTTATTCTAAAAGCAGCTGCCCATAATGATGGAAAAAGTCATTAGCCTTGGGGACATTGAGTGGAGACCTTCTAGTCCTGCTCTGTAACCACATTACAACACTGTGATGCTGAGAAACAGTTATCCTGCCTGTGATGACACTCAGGCCTTTGGCATTTTTCTTGATATCTCACACTGAAGATTTGTGTAACTTGTTTTTCATATTTACTCTGTCATCTTTCTCCACTGTTAATATCCAAATATCTCTCCTTTGGGAAGTAGATTTATTAATTCTATTTTTCAGCTGTAACAGATTATGTGTTAAAGGCAAGAGATTGATATTTTGATTGTCTATGCTTTTAACTTCTGACAGTTCCTTTTAATGTCCTTATTCAGATGTTCCTAGAACAGCATCCCAACCTAGTGTCAATTTGGAAAGTGCTTTCCACCCTCCAGATTATTAGAGAACATTTATATATGAGCAGCTCTAAAATAATATTTCTTCAGCACTGTATTCAGACATTACTCTGGGATGCAATAAAGTGCATTTCTGATGATTGCTGTTAAAATATGTTTTTTCTCCAGCTGTTATTGCATTGTAGCCCTTCAGATACCACATTTCCTGTTGAGGATTACGTTCCAGTTTAAGAGATGACTTTGAAAACATTTAGAAAGTTTAACTAAAGAAGAGTTTTGCAAAAAATAAGTGCCAACTCAGTTGCTTTCCTACAGGTAGCAATACCTACCCAAATTTCCATTATTTCTCTCCCCATAGGATTGAAAATTGTTATAACACCTAAAGTTCCTTTATTCCTATAATTTTCAATCTCTGCCAACCACATAGCTTAGTTCATGTTACAGGTTCCATCCCTGGGATTCTGCCCTAATTTATAACAGTGACTAAGTTGGATTTTTATTTCTTAGTACTAATGCATTGTCTTTATGCATAGGAAGTTTCCCCCTCTGAGAAAAAGTGGTGTGAGCAGACCTGATGTTGCACACATTTCTTGGCCCTGGGGTAGCCAACATGTTTGATGATACAGTGGAAATCTAATCTTTTTGACAAGCCCTGTTGGATGTAGCTACCAAAGTAGCAGGTATCCATATACTCCATTTGGAGCCAAGGAAAAATTTGAGCTGTTTGTTCCATTCTTCTTCAGCCTCCCTCCTCCG
This sequence comes from Corvus brachyrhynchos, assembly GCF_000691975.1. Taxonomy (NCBI): domain Eukaryota; kingdom Metazoa; phylum Chordata; class Aves; order Passeriformes; family Corvidae; genus Corvus; species Corvus brachyrhynchos. Next base: position 6,814,155 of record NW_008238355.1, read on the forward strand.
GGTGTGGCTTCTATCTGTTCACTTTCTCTACTGAAAGACCTTCCTCCCATCATTTCTTCCCAAACTTGGTAACCATGAGGGATTTCTTGGCAATGCAGTCTCCGTCTTGGAAGCTACAGCTTGGCCTCATGCCTTTCACCAGGCAGGCAGTGATTTATTAATGAATTACATGGACTGAGCTGATGTGTGCAGGTATTTCTACATTTCTAGAGACAGTCATATGTGCTTTGATGTTTGCATGATAACACTTCAAAACTTGCATATGACACCTAACAAAATCATAATGAAAAGAAGGGATGTTTGGATATCATGTATTGTAAATAATTTTTAAGACAGGTCTTTTCATTTAAACATTAGGACATTCTTAAAAGACATTACTTGAAACACAGAGCTAGAGACTACTTAAAAATACTTGAAAATTAGAAGGATCTTTTCAAAACTTGTTTTCATCTGTGATTTCTGAATTATTTACTTCAGGCTTTTCAAAATAATTCTGTAAATGGATAAGACATTCATTTACCAATTAAAGTCAAACAGGCTTTTTTCAAATGAAGAAGAATTTAGCTTTAAAATTAGTCTTCATATGAAAAATAAACTTCAAATTTAGTCTTGAAAAATTCTCTGGTCAAGTTTGGCAACCAAATAGTGAATTGTGACAGATCAATAGGAAATTAGTTAATATAATTGTGAAATCTTAATCTGGATTCCAAGCTTCCAACTTGTCACTTTGATTTTATGAATAAAGATTACACTTTTCTTATAGATTATATGTATCTTATTTGTCAAATAAACTGAATTATATTCTCTGACATTTTAGCAGTTTAGCATTGATCACTTGTAGTGCTTATTTTTTTGTTTCTTCTTTTTTTCCCTAGTCCTAGTTGTTGGTCTTGTTTTACATTAATCCATTCCAAACAAGTCACCTTCGTGTCTCCTGTCTAAGTGTCTTAAAAGGCTAAGAGGGAGAAGTTACACTAATAATAATGAAATAAGGGATGACTCTGCCCAAAACAGGCTGTACCAAGTGAAAGCAATGGTGATTCTTTTCTGTAGTGTGAGCCTCAACTTTAATTAAAAAGCACCTGTGTTGCCGAGATGTATGTGTAAGCAAGTCTGTCAGCCACCACCAGGAGAAGAGTGCCTGTGTACACAGCTGATCTCAGCTAGCCTTCTCTGAAGTGCTTGCTATGTAGTTTTCTATTTCTTGCTTTGACTACTTAAACTTCTTTCTTTGTGGCAACCCAAGCCTTATCTTAAACTTCTTTCTTTGTGGCTACCCAAGCCTTATATTATCTTTCTATCTTTGTCTCATCAACTCCCCATCTCTTTTGCTGTCTAGTCTGAAACTCTGTATCTCCTCTTCGTAACACCTTTGTAAAGTTCCCTGCCTGCTCCATCTTGCTTGTGTCACATTTCTGCAATGGAGCTGCTTAACTGCACATGGGTGAGGGCATGACTTACTAGCAGAAAACACCCTGTGAAACCCATGTTAAAGGCAAAAATCACAAAACATAGAGGCAGCTTCCCTACCATGGGGACAATATGGATGGCCACCATCACCTTGTAGAGAGCACGGACCAGGGCTAGGCAAAGCATCCCACTGTGGCTTTGCACAGTGGGGAAGAGGGTGAGCAACCACTGGACATTTTGTTTTCCTTCAGCAACTTCTTGAAATTTAACACTTCCAGCTCAGCTCTGCTTCCAGGTGCACATCCTCTGATGTGAAGGATGCTTCTGACATTTTTACTCCTCCCAGAAAGGCAGCAGGTTTGCAGGGTTGGCCCAAGGCAGGACCAAGATGTGCCTTAGCTTTGAGCATACCTGGCATATAGCTAGCCTTAGCCTCACCTCTAAACAGCAGTGTGGGCATTGGTGTAATCTCATCTTCCTCGTGGCGTATTGTGTGTGCTGGAGGTTGGATGGAGATACACATACTAGTAATAGGAGCAGTTGTGAGAGAATTCTGGACAAACATTTTGTTTATATACAGGATTTTGTTCAAAATTGAGAACTGATATCTAAGACTCCTTTCTGTTGCTGTGAATTACGTGTCATTGCTGTATGTCTTTATTACAAACTGTGAGTGTTTCCAACAGACATGAAGAGTTTAAAGTGATTGTGATAATGTTAAAACATGTTCAGAGGAATGTTGTAACATGGGTGTTAATTACTGTGAGGGGTTAAGTAGTGCAAGACATTGTGGATAGTTGTTCATTTAGCACCTGAGGATAAGCAAAGTCGAAGCCTTTAATCCCAATGGTTTGTGCTTACTTGGAAAAATGTTTGTCTGACTGCAGGCATGGAACCCGTTGTGCTGGAGAAGTGGCAGGCACGGCAAACAACTCACACTGCACAGTAGGAATCGCCTTTAATGCCAAGATTGGAGGTATGTGAAACAATCTCCCACAGAAAAAAAAAAAAATGTAACCAAGGAGCCATTTGTGCTAAATGGTGCATTCAGACCGTTCTCAACAAGAGAAGGAGAATTTGTATGAACAAGCCTCACTGTGTTAGCTAGTAAAGCTCAGTTTCAGAGTGGTCGTTCAATACCAATGCTGAAGGAATTTGTGGTGGCCCTTCTGCAGTGAAACACTCTGAAACACTGCCTCTCAGTACACATCAAAAAGTAGAAAGTGAAACTTTTGATGAAAACATGACCCCAGAATTAGGACACTGGGGTTTTCTCACAGATTCAGAGCTCTTAAGTGATGAGCTTTGACAAACCATAAGTGAAAGTACACATCAGTAATATTGCTGTGCATATTGATCCCAAACAAAACACTCTCAAAACATAATGCATTTTTTTGTTGTATGTCTGTGGTTGGTGAGAATCTTCTTTTGATCCCTATGGGTGATGATATTATTGCCTGAAAATCAATATTTGATCACATATTTATGTTCATTCAGCCAAGAGGTTTCAAGTGGTTTCTGTGAATTCTTAGTCATTGGCTGTTCAATTAATGTCTTTAGCTTAGTTTGTGACAATGATTTTCAAGATGTCCCCTGCATGTCTCCTGGGTTGTAGCCTGCCTGTGACAGATTGTAATACTTCTAGTGAAGTTTTATTCTGAGCTTTTGATGAAGTCATGGGATTGGTATATTGGCTTTCCATTGACAGACTTGTAGCTCAAACACATTAATTGTTGCCTTTCGAAATAGACCCTAAAATGGAGACCATCTGTGAAAACACAAACATGTTTACCTATTCCTACACCAGAGGACAGTTCAAAACTATGAGCAGAGTAGAGACCATGTTTCCAGTATTAAAAATACCGCATCTGTTCTCTGATGGGTCAGTAAAAGTTTGATCCAAATCAAATGTGAGCACAGATGCATTTCAAATTAGCCAAAGCACACAACATCATCTTCATGTCAGCTTTCTGTTTTCCTTCTGGGCAAACAAAATTAGGGTAGACAATACCAGATCCAGGCTAAGGTTACAGTGATGCAGAAAAAAAATTTCCCCTCAGGTGAAGAGCCTTCCTGCACCAAGCTACCCTGTCAGAGTGGTTTAGAAAATCAGAACTGGTCAAGTGAGGGAATTTGTGACAGATAAACAAGTTGTCTCACGTGAATATGGCATTTAACTGCGTACCAGCAGCTATGATAGCAGATCTGTTGAGTTGTCAAACCAGAAGAGAGTTACTGCACTGATGGAAATAAGAGATGGCTTTTGGAGAAGTTTCATTTTTGAGTGGAATAGTCACACAAGCTGCAACAGCTTTGACATGGCTTTGAAAAGTTCTCCAGAAGTAACAGTGGCTTTTTAATAGCTTATTAATTATTAAGCATTAGGAATGTGTAATAATAGTAAATACCTTCCAGGCATATTAGCTGACTCACCACCTTTTCTAAACAGAGTGTAAAAACTGATTCAGATGGACACAGTATGCAGGTAATAGAAACAGTAAAGACTAGATATGTGTGCCTTTTTATTATTTATTCTTAAAAGAAAGAAATCAGTAACAGTGTGTAAACCTTATTTGAGGTGCCACTTTTTAAAAGAATCAGCATTTGGAAATAAGACTTCAGGAAGCTCAACAAATAATCTGCAGAAAATCAGCCAAGAGGAAGTTCCAGGGAAGGTAGGTTAAGCATCCTCTTCCACTGGGTGAATATGTTTAAAAGCTTTGCTGCTGCTGACCTTTACTTGGCATGCCTTGGTCCTTTCCCTCAGAACAGCCATAAGCTACACATGTGAATATACAGTGGTTGTGTTCCCTCTCTACAGGCCAGATAGAGTGTAAAAATTTTGAATCAAATCATGCTGAATTAGTATTCAGCTCACTTGTTTCCCAGGGATTTAAAGGCCCTCCTGGGGTATTCTTGGAGAAGAAACTGGAGCTGAGGTAAAGCAATTACGTTCTCCTTATGTAGGGGAGCACCTGCTGACAGTGATGTTGAATTTGCTCCACCAAGATAAGTGTCTTAAGTATCAAACCAAAAAGCATTTCTGGATGCATAAGGGATACTAAGGATATAAAGCAAAAGGGAAAAAAATCCATCCCATCAATATACCATCAAATACTGGCAGCTGAACAAATCCACTTAATGTCTGATGGGAAGTTGTTAACAAGATATCCATTAATAATGCTGATTTTCTTCTAAATATGTTTGTGCTCCTTGTCTCATTTCCAAACATTTAAGAACCTCTGGTGATCAAGTTTCTTAGAAAGTCTGAGCCTTCTCTTAAAATGGTGTAAGTGGAGATGTAATCTGTAGAAAAGAAAATTTTAGTAAAATTGCAATCCCTTCAGTTTTTTACAGGTTGCGACAAGTTTCTTATAAAAAATTATGCAAGGTTCTGCTTAGCTAAGCTACAGTCCCTTTCACTAAAAGGCAAACCAGTGCACCAAAGGGATAGATTCTTTTTTTTTTTAGATTTACACTTCGCAATAATCACACAAAACAAATTCCCATGTACAGAGTTTAAGAGATTTTTTATAGGAGGAGTTGGTTAGCTTGCTGTTATTGTTGCAAACTGATTGTGGAAGTTGTAAAACAGCTGTGGGGATTTGGGTGCTTAGTTACTTGGCTGGGCTCAAGTCCTGATGGGAAAACAGTTACACTGAATTATGGCACAACAGATGTATATTGTCTTCAGCTGATGAGGATTAGTTTAGCTGTTTCTTTAAGGTTAAATCAGATGTTGATTAAAAACAAGCATTTTAAAAGAAAACATCCTTTCAGCTCAGTTTTGCATGTTTCCTGCGTTTCATTGAAAGTTTGTTCTGAGTAAAAAGCTACTTACGTTTTGCAATTACTGGAAATGTTAGGAAAAGTTTATAGGGCTCTAAAGTCTTAGAAGGAACAGTCTGCAAACACAGTCTGATAATTGCCTTTTGGACAGCTTTTGTTGTCCTATCACCACATGCCAAATGCAGTTTGGAGGATGTGTGATCATCAAACTTAACCATTGCAGACATTTGGTGGGGGGAAGGGAAGGCAAGGCAAGGCAAGGCAAGGGCATGGCATTATTTTCGTTGCAAATATCTAGTGAGATGTCTGTTGTTCAAAGTCATGTTGCACAGAATCAGGGAGTCATTTAGGTTGGATAAGACCAAGTCATCAAATCCAACCTTTCACTAATTACCACCGCCTTGTAAGCTAGACTACAGCATTAAGTGCCATGTCCTGTCATTTCTTGAACGTCCAGGGATGTGACTCCACCACCTCCCTGGGCAATCTGCTCCAATGCTTAAACAACCCTTTACAAGTAGAAATTCTTTCTGATGTCCAATCTGAACCTCCCCTGGTGCAGTTTGAGTCTACGTCTTCTCATCCTGTCACCAGTTGCCTCGGAGAAGAAGCCAACCCCCACCTTACTACGACCTCCTTTCAGATAACAGTAGAGAGCAATAAGGTCTCCCCGGAGCCTCCTTTTCTCCAGGCTAAATACCCCCACCCTCATCAGCTCCTCATAGGACTTACTCTCTAGACCCTTTATCAGCTCCACTGCCCTTTTCTGGACTTGCTCTGGCACCTCAATGTCTTTCTTGAAGTGAGGGGCCCAGAACTGGAAATAGAACTCCAGGTGCAGCCTCACCACGGCCAAGTACAGGGGGACAGTCACTTCCCTGGTCTTGCTGGCCACTGTTCTTGACACAAGCCAGGATGCCACTGGCCTTCTTGGCCACCTGGCCACACTGATGGCTCACGTTTAGCTGGCTGTCAACCAGCACCCCCAGATCCTTTTCCCTGGGCCACTTTCCAGTCACTCTGTCCCCAGTCTGTAGCACTGCATGGGGTTGTTTCAACCAAAGTGTAGAACCTGGCACTTGGCCTGGTTGAACCTCAAACAGTTGGCCTTAGCCCACAGCTTTGAAGCATGTCTGTCCATTGTTGCCGAGAGAAAACAACACCTAAGTCACAACCTTGTCTGTGGTGTTTTAGAGTAGACCACTTCACCGTTATCAAAAAAAATGGTGTGAATTACTGGAAGTGCCAATGGCAGTATTTGGAGTTATTGTTCACTGGTTGAATACAGTATTTAGACTTGCTAAAAAAGTCATAAAGGAAAGCTATATTTTCCTTCTTTCAAAACCAGAGTACCTTTATCATCTTTATTTAGAACTAGAGAGATACTTTAATATGCTTTAAAGGAACTGAGCACACAACTTTCACTCGTCATTAATTTTCTGTGATTATGCAAAAGAAAATGAAATCCTAGAATCTCAGAGTTTAATGACTCTTTTATGAAAAGTAAAGTTCATAGTGAGATCACAGTTTGTAGAAGTTTATTGTCTCAGAAAACATAAGCAATGTTTGTGTGAACTGAGAAATACAATCACTTTTCATTTTTGAGTCAGATACAGTAAGGAAAAAAGTCCTCTTTCAACAAAGCATTCCCTATGCTGCTTGTTAATTGGAAGTTAAAGTCTTGGTAAACACACAAGTTTCTTTAATCTGAGCTCACAAGCAAAATGAAATGTGTCTGTAATTAAAAAATACGTGAATTTGTCTTATAAGTAGGAGTGGCCTTTTAAAGGGGAAAGAGCATCTAACTTGTAAATTGTGGAAGTGATCATTCCTCTATCATACAGTTTTATTACATTTTTATTTAATGTTTAGCCTCCCTTTGATCACGTCACACTAGCTGTATGTAGGTATTTTTTCTTGTTTAGGTTAAAACTGGCATTGGTGGTTTACTCAGTCAGATTTAACCACAAAGTCTTACAGTTAAAAAAACAAATTCCAGATTTTCTCAGTTTTCAGATTTCAGCCTACTATATTCAGTCTAGTAATCATAAAACATCATGAGGCTTTTCAGTTTAGAAATGCTGGCACATTGACTTGTCCAAACCCACATGAATGGATTCTTTGAACATAAGAATTTCAGATCATACCTCATGAAAGCTTCTTCTGCAAGAGAAGGATGTTCACCATATTGTAATTTCAGGTTGAAAAACGTTACATATTTGTTCATAACCTCTTGTAATTGCCTTGCTAGTGTGTGGTAATTGTTCCCAACTAACACAAGAGAGTTCTCCCCAGTTTCTTCCTTGCAGCCTCATACAATGAAGTAATAATACCAAGGTTATTTGTCAGTAGGGATCCTTTTATTACATCTGTTAGCATGATTAAAACTGTGATTTACTCAAGGAAGGTGCTGCAGTTTCACTGCAGTATAAAAGGAGAAAGAAAATCAATTGTTATCTTTAAGTGACACAAAAACATTTCAGGGTTCAAGTATTTTTTAAAATTTTCTTTAGTTTAAAACTTTGTTGTTGAAGTTTGAAGGCTGTATAGTGGATAAATGACTTTTATGTAATTTTTAAAACCTGAAGAAGGATGAAAATATTCCTATCTTTTTGATTTTTTCCAAAGAGAAACTTTTTTCCATTGGGAAAGAAGAGAGACTTCTTTCCAGTCTTTAGAGACTCTAGAGACTTCTTTACATTGGGAAAACAGATACCCAAACAGATTTTTTTGTTGGTTTTTTTTTTTTTTTTTTCCCTTTAACAACAGTAAAAATTCTTGTAATCATTCAATTCAATGTCATACACAACAATTTTCTCTGGGGAGGAAAAAAAAGAAAAATTTTGAGTTTGTCTGTACTGTTAATTGTATTTTTCACTCTGAAGGTGTACGGATGCTGGATGGAGATGTGACAGATATGGTAGAAGCAAAGTCTCTAAGCCTTAATCCCCAGCACATCCACATCTACAGTGCCAGCTGGGGGCCTGATGACGATGGTAAGACTGTGGATGGACCTGCTTCTCTAGCACGTCAGGCCTTTGAGAACGGCATCAGAATGGTAGGTTGGCATCAAAGTGCATCACCTGCATCTGCTTTCATGTGCAAGTGTAAGGGTACTTGTGCCCAGTGCGTGCAAGTGCTCAGAATGAGGAAAGGCAAAGGACTTTGAAGGAAAGAAAAAAACTTATTTTGCATAAAACTAAAAACTTACTTTTCTTTTGTAGTGACCTGATGGTCAGTCTTTCCTGAAGTATCAGGTCTGTTCATTTTCAGCTGGAATACATCATCCTCAGTGTCATTTAAAACTGCTCTGAGGTAGTGATGTAATTAGAAATAAATTGACTGAGAAATGCTACTTTGCACAGCAGTGCCAAATCATCAAATCTGAGTTGCAAAGACATTTTAAAGCAAAACCTTTGATTGTCTTTCCTTCTTTCTTCACTTCTGTCATTCTTCGTTTCTCTTGATTTCTTAATGTAAGCTTGATGATTTTAATAGGGAGTTGGGGGCAAAAAAAGTCTACACCCATGGTTCTTTTACCATTTATGTCTGATCTCAGAGAATCTACAATACTGTGATGAAGGGGACACTAATGGAACTGCAAGGATGCAGGGGATCTTGCTCAAAAAAGTTTTATGTTTAAACATATATACGTGTTTGTTTAAATGCCATATTTCATGTAGGGAAGACAACTGTGAAAAGTTCAACCTGAATTTCTGTACCAGAGGGACTCAGCCATTTCCTCATTGAAATCTCAAGTTCTCAAACTGGGGATAAATATATGAAATAATTTGCCAAGAGCATAGATCTTGCCTACAAACATTATTGTTCCACTGTTGTTATTATTATGGCATTTATAGCAGTAATTTGAGAAGATGCCCTACAGAACCCAGATGAATTTCATTTCACCAGCACATTGCTCTGTATTTGAAATAAGCACCAGTCTATAGTGAAAACATAGCATTTAATTTTCTGAGGTAGGCTTTTTCTGATAGCAATGCAGAAAATATTTTGTATATTTTTTTGAGAAATAATAGAAGTCATATTTGGTGCAAGTCAAATTATTATCTTTATCATTTAATTTTTATGTCATTTCATCAAACTTTGTTCTGCCTGAAGTTGCCCATGAAAAGTTGAATAGATCTAAATATTTCTGTATATTTGGATGTTTTATCTGTCTCTGACTACAAAAGCTTCTTCATTTCTACTCAGGAAGTAGAAGTTCTTTTAAAAACTTACATAAAAGTACACTGATAAGAAATACAAAACTTTTAATGTTAACCTCTAATTTTCATTCTTTAAAATATAATATAAACTGAAAGATTGTAAATGCACATTGGAACTATGACCTTCCCTGTTGGGCTGTTTCTAGACCAAGAATTCAAGATGAACCTGTTCTCTTTCTTTTTAATAAACCATGTCTTTCTGTATTCAGATAAAGGTACTTTTTCTATATTTCCTTAACTGTCATAAGCTGTGTCATTTTAAAGGATGAGGCAAATTGAAGAAGAAAATATGAGTTTTCTTTGGGATATTTATTGACAAAATATCCCAAAAATGGGCTCATTGTTCAAGGTTGTGATTACATACTCAGCTGTTGCAGCGGGGATTACTGCAACAAGCATATTTCAAACCAGGAGTCCCGTGGAAACAAAGTATATATGGACAGATTCGTGGTAGATGTTTCAGAGATGTTTATTTCTCCAGCCGCATGGCCGGGGCTCAGCTCAGGAACTCCGCAGTCACGGGACCCCAGGGTCCTTGGCCACACCAGGGAACCCAAACCAACCAATGGGGAATGAAACTGACCTGGGGCAGGGAAACCCCGTGTCTCCCCCCCAGGGCCCCTCTCCCAGGGCTCCATGGCAGGGCGGAGGGACCCCAACAGTCCTGAGCCAAACATAGATTTCCCCAAGGAGTCACAATAATTGTGCAGTAATAATAGGCAGACAAAAATGCTTATTATGTTGTGTACAGATCCTTACTCTCCTTTTTCAGAAATAGTGAACCAAACAACAACCATATAACATCTAGGATAGCATCTGTGGTTCAAATTAAAGTAACATTGTATCATGGTTTAAGACAATTTAAGAAGGTGAACACTCCAAAATTAGTTACCTCCCCTTTTCATTTTATCCACTCCCTATTCACCAATAAGAAGAGATGAATGCAAGAAGATATAAGTGAAAAAATAACGGTTTCCTAAAAAATGAAACAGGAACAGGGAAAAAATAACGGTGATAATCAGTAGTTATAATGTTGCTGAATTTCTTGGATTCCTCATGGACTCCCCAGAAACAAAGAAAAACGAAACAGCAGAAAAACCCTGCCTCAAGATGGCACCCTACATAGATGACTGTGTGTGGAGAGACAAAGGGAAAATGGCAGACAACTCTTGCCCCCAAGATGGCACCCTCTGCAGACAACCTGGGGTGGAGAGAGAGCACAAAGAGAAAAAAACAGCACAGCAACCGAACCTCCACAATTAAAAATCACCCTCCTGCCCCCATATATAACAACCAACATGGAACAAGAGCAAAACAGAAAGAAAACCTAGAATCCCTGGAGGCTGGAACTGGGTCAACAGCTGGAACTCATGGAGGGACTTCACCTTCTCCTCAGCAAAAATGGCAGTCAGCAGGCATGGACAACTCGGACTCCAATGCCCTCCTGCTTTGACTGGGCATTGCTGGCAGGCTGGGGTGACTGTATGGAGAGAGGCTTGTTCTGTTTTCCTTGGCATGGTGGTGCAGCTGCTGTCTATCTTGCACTACCTCAGCTCACCCAGCAGGAACAAAAGAGAAAGAGAAAGAGCACTTTTGCCAGAATGCCCCCAGAATGCCTTAAGAAAGGACTAGCGTACACCCTGACCTCACTGTTCCTTTTCGGGCCACCAGATCTCAAAGAGACAGTAAAAACTTTGGGCACAGGTAGATATGGAATACAACAATAGTTTGGGTTACACTGGACACATCTGTACAGGAAGATTTGCCAAAACCTCCTTTCAGATCAACACAAAGTTTGAAGATTGATGTTCTTAATTTATTGTGCATGTACACACACAATTGTATATTAGAATTTTAAAATGGAACAGCAAAGGAAAATGCCAAGAATTTTTAAAAACATCTGAAAAAGAAATTTTGTCTGGCTGATTTAATTAAGAAAATTGAAGGTAGTGCTGAATAATAACTTTGATTAGAGCATAAACAAACTCAGTTATTACTTTAAATTTATTATAGTCATGATGGAAAAAACAAAATGGATCCAATTGCCATCCATTGTTGAGTTTCTTGAGAGACTGGGTTCCATGAAAAAGCACCTGATTTATCTTAAGCATGTATTATTCCAATTAACAGCTTATGCTGTGTGTTTCACAACTATTATTATTTTACGTCTGCTGCTAATATGATTACACCTTTCAAATCCTGCAGGAAATAACAAAGATGACTGCACAATTTTTCTGTAGAATTACACAGAGACAAGACATGCCTTGAACTGAAATAGACAAATCTATTTAAAGAAAGGCTACTGAGGAATAAATAAGTTCATGAAATGAACCCATAAGTTAAATATGCTTTAAAAATTCTGCCCAGGATCAAGGTAAAGGTAGAAGAAACCATTTTTTAAACCTGTCTATGATTTTATATCATCTTTAAGGGCATTTGGTTTAATTTTATTAAATTTACATACTTGAGTTCAAAGAGAAGCCTTGGATACTTTACTATCAAGCAATTTCTGTGGAAATATAGAATTCCCTTCATATCATGCTTTCAGTAGAGAAGGTCCTTTTCTTGAAAATAGCCGTAAGTGGGGAAAACTCTAGACGCTTGTGTTTTAAGTACTAATGTATTAGAACTTGTAGACCTAATAATATCAAGGAAAAATCCATTGTAGTCATGCAGAATTTGCCTGAAAAAAAAAATCAAACAGATGGTGGTATATCCAAAAGTAACATATTCAAGGAAAGATTAGGTATGTAATGTCACATTTTACCCTGCGCTCAAGAACAGACTTAGCATTGCATGACTTGATTGTGGCCAAATCATGTAGTAAGACTGTGCTGAGTCTGGAACAAAATGGAGAACACAAAAGCCTTCCTTGATTCATAAATATAAAATCTAAGAATGTTTTTAAGATGCCTGTCTGTGTCTCACAGTCAATAAGCAGAATGCTGTAAGCACTTGGTGGAGTTGAGCTTGCTGATTCATGGCTCTGCCATGCAGCATCAGGGTAGTTCATTTGTATTCATACAAATAAGCCTGTTATTCTGGGATCAGTGTCAATATCATTTGGAGAGGAAAGCATTTCAGATATTCAGGCTTGTTCTCTCACTGCTGCTTGGCAAAGACCTAATAGTCAAGTTCTGGATATGTGACCACTGTGGATGTTTTACGTTGAAGGGTTTCAAAGAGCTGGGTATCTCACTCTCCAAATGTCTCACCAACCACATGCTTTATGTTTCTGTAGTACACGTAAGGAAGTACATATAAATCAGCAACTGGTCGGGTCTTCCTTAGTATAACCTAGAGAGGGTGGAGAGGAAGGGAAATCTGCATGGAAACTTTTGGCACAGGGACCTTCATCTTATTTCCGTGACACCACTCTGTTTAGCAAGCTGGACTCAAGCCAAAATATTTGATGGACATTAATGACCAGATGCTGTGTGGCTGAACCTCTTGTGCAAGCTCAGCTTGGTGCCTTCCCTCCCATCATCACTGCCCCTTCTCATCTCTCTCGCTTCAACAACTTTGGCTGCAGAGTATATGTTCAAAGTGCTTGCTGGGAGCAGAAAGGCTCTCTTACAATCACTAAACAAGCCTCCTACCCACATGCAAGAGTGAGGGAGAAAAGGGAAGAAAAAGAGAAATCAAGAAGAATGATTTCACATTTATTATTATCATCATCGTCATTACTATATGTTTCTGCTCTGAAAGTGGAAGAGATTGCTCCTCATTTGCAAGTGTTTAGGCAAACGTTTGCTCCCTGTGTTCTACCACAGATGTTTCTATTAAATTTTCTTGTCCTGTCATCATGTGTCTGCATCATTCTGAGTAGGATGTGTTGTCTACAGAAAGAGAAGTTGTTCTCTTTTACTTTGCCGGAGAATTGCATTACAGAAATCAAAGGTAGAAGCTACAGCAGGAAGACTTCTAGTCAGATGTGTCAAAATGGCTGGTTTTTAGTACATTTAAAGTGATACACAGAGGGGTTTTTTAATGGTTTTTAAAACTGTGTATTGTGCTTTTTCACCTTGTACAGCTGTTTTTTGAGTCTAAATAACACATACCTGTGTTTATGCGTGTCTGTGATCATATGTGGACATCTTTTACATGCACGAGACTTCCTGCATGTTTCCAATTAGTTGGCAAAAAATTACTTGTTGAAGATCAATCAGAGGAATTAGTGCTGTGCTTGGGAATGGTCTCAGAAGACATGACTTCCAGTATGCTGATTTAATCTAGTGTTAAGTCCTGGCATTTATCTATTGTATGATTTGCATATATACTGTGTATCCTAGTTGCATCTGTGATATAAAGTCTGAACATGTGATTTTGTATATATATATGCTTCAACACACTGAGTTAAACTTTGATTGGCTCTGTACTAGAGGTGGATGCTGATTACATAACAGAGCTTGAAAAAGTCCTTCAGTATTTTATCATTGTATTTCTTCCTGCTTTTTGTCATAAGCCCAATCAGCAGAACTTCATCTGGTTATTGCTTCATCAATATCCCTGTTTTGCTGATCCATCTATTATTTTCTGGTTTCTCTACATCTTTTGGGAAGAGCCAGTCTTAACTGAAATCTTATGTCCATGTCTTTGCAAGGCAGTAGCAATCTTCACAATTGAAAATAATATAGCTTATTGTTATATAATAATATTACAAATAATAAGCTTATTGTAAGCTTATAGCTTACCCATCTAAGTTTCTTACTTTCCTGTCTGCTGTAAAATGCCTCTTTTGCTGTATTTATGGTGCATCTTATGATGTTAGAAAACTCCACATGTAAGTCATTACAGATTTTGACCAAGTGATCTCTTGGATAAATTGAATTGGAACATAGGATGTAAGACAGGAAATGACAGCGTAGGTCATCCAGTACAGCGCTCTACCACCACAGGGACTGTGCCCTTTAAATACATTGATCATTTTGTATTCTAGAACAAATCAGAATTTTTTTCCCCTCATATTCTGTTGGGAAAACATTTCATGGCCAACATTATTCTATTGGTTAGAGGTTTTCTTCTAAGTTACAACAGGGTTTTCTCATGTGCAGTTTTCTGCCTCTTTGTTCCTGGGCATAAATTGTGCCTCATCTTAAATACCTTTCCTCCCTCCATTTTTGTTTCTGATATATTTTTAGAGCAGAGTCTCCTTTCAAACTTCATTTAGATGTGATAGATATGCCACACTCACTGATCACTTAAAGACTGGTCTGTCCATCTCCTTGCTCGTTAGAGTAGTGCTTCTCCACATCTTCCAGACAGAATTATTTTCTTGGGTGCAGGTGATCGTGATTACTAGATTCACTAAAATGCTCTTTCTCTTTTAGGTCAAAATCACCTAATAACTTTGTTTCCCCAGCTCATCCTTAAAATACTCTACTCATAACTTCCTTGACCCCTATGTTTATCCAGCAGAGCCTATATTACTTCCAGTACAATCATTTCCACTCCCACCTTGCTGTTATAAAAATGTTCACTTTCTTTTGTTTCAGTACTGATTTCTTGTAGGGCTCATCACATCTTGCCAGACAGACTGGTTCTAATACATTTCTCTACATAAAATAAGTTACCAGGCAAAAACTTAACAGGTTTATCTGAAATTCTAGAGTGTGTGTTGCATTTTAAGCTTTTGTCCAATAATGCAAGTGCACCTTACTGTCCTTTAAAATCTGTTCTACAATCTTAACAGTGATGTTTTGAATATCCAGTTTCCTTCTCTCAGAATTTCCAAATTTCATTCTTCTGGTTCTTTCTGAAACACGTTCTGTTTTCTGGCATTATTATTTCAAGTGTGGATACCAGAATGGGGCATGCAAGTTTTAGCATTCTCTACACATGCACAATACTGCTTCCGTATTCCCTGGACATGTTCATACAGACCTTACTTACCAATCCAATGAGCAGACTGTTTTAGGGCAGCTCATTCCCAGCTGATTATCTTCCATAGCCCTAGACTTCCCAAGCCACCGCTTTGCGAAAGTTTGTCCAGCTACCTGTATTCCTTACCAATAGGCTTAATTTCTAGGTCTTACTACCTTGCATTTGATTGATACATGTATCTCAGATGCCTTAATGACTTTGCAGATGTGCTTTACACTTGATACGATGTCCTTTTCTTCAGACAGGGATTTTCCAGAAAAAACGAGTTTAGGTGATAATCTTAACACATCATTAAGCTAATAATAGTAATCCTTTGCTCTACTGTTTGCACATAGTTAGCAACTTTTCACATTCTAACAAAGTAGAATTTGGGATCTTGCCTTCCAGTGAATGAAATAATATTTAGGCTCAGTGATACCTGGATGAACTTTGATGCTATGCACTTTATTTTGTTTGGGAAATATATGAACAAAGTGTGTGAACCAAATATATGCAGCTAACACCAAGACGACCACGACCCACATCTGAAGTACAAAGAATAGATTTATTCCATCATGTCACTGCCTGGAGGAATACAAAGAAACAAAGTTGTATATATACATTGCTAACCTCATTTTATCAGGGCCTGAGCCCTTCGTTACATATCAAAGAGCCTGGAGCATGCATGAATCTTCACTGGGCTGTGTTTTACAATCTCAGAACTTCTTATCGTCCTTCCCCCCCTTACAAAGAGGCCCCCAGCCTATGGGAAGAATGCTTTTAAGTCTTTAACAACATCCTGTTATCTACTCTGAGAAAATTTCATTTCTTCTTCAGCAGACAGAAAACAACCCAAAGCAAACAGAACTACGTGAATTCTCTCACACTGAGTATTTTCTAACATCTCCCAGGTGCAGGGTTGGTCTCTGAGCAAAAACAATTCTAAAACCAACTTACTTTTCTCTCTCCTCACCAATCTCCTGGTTTCCAACCATTTCCTCCTCACACAAAGCTAACCTTCAAATTGCTCTCCTTTGCTTTCTGTGAAAAATGAGCTTTTTCATGGATAGTCAGCATGTAGTACCAAAAAAATGTAGAAAAAGAAATAATATATCAGACATGTTCTTACACTGCATTCAATGAAATACAAAAATCCTGAAAGATGGGAAAATTTGTAATTAGAGTTACAGGAAAATATACCCAAAATGTCCATTTTTCTTACAATGTCACAAAGTGTACTGGAAACCAAAACTGTTTGGTTACCTCATCCCGTCTCACACATGCATGGAAACTGTTGAAACAAGCCAGAATAGCATTGCTGGTTTTAGACTTGCCAAAATGCCTCTGGTTTTGGATGCCCAGCCTAAAACAGGTGATATATTGAACACAAAAAAAAAACCCCACACCATTCTTTTTGTGGAGTAATCTTAATTTGAAAAAACAATACTGAAAAGCAGCTTTGGCAAATTAATCTATTTCCATACGCTGAAGTATATAGATTTCCGGGCCTGCCTTTTTGAAACATGAATCTGGTTTCTTTGTTTGAGCACACCACATCCACTTCGCTCATATATTTGAACAACAGTAGTATCTATGTATTTCTATATGTCATGTAGGAAAAATTAGATTTCTAGAATGGAAATCACAGGAAGTTTGGTGTCAAAAGTTTTCTGTGCAGAGAATTAACAGTTTAAGGCACAAAACTGTGAGGGCAATGACTTTTCACACAGCCTGTACGTTGTGTCTTAAATGAATGCTATGGGAGACAAACTGCTCAAAGCTATTACTTCAGTCCTCAGCCTGCAAAAGTAGCTGTGAAGCAGCCATATTTTCCTGATTATCTACAGAAAAGAGCTAAATTTGCAGAAAATAAAAGGTTATTTTGGTTAAACCCCAAGGTTCAACAGACATCTCTAAACCTGAAGTTTTCCACAAGGAAGAGTCTGATGTAAGTAGTGAAACAACAGCTGTGTGGATCTAGTGGCCCTGGGCTCCTTTCTAGAGTGATTAATCAGATAGTAGTATAAAGGCAGTGAGAACTGCCTGAACCCATCCCATGTAATGGGTGTTTGTGTGTAACATTGATCCCATATCGAGTTCTCACACTGATAGCTTTCCTGTGCACTGCCTGTTTATTTTGGCTTTGCATGCAGGGACAATTTCAGCTCTGATTAACTAGAAACCCTTTGTACAACAGAAATTTTGGCGAAGCAAGCTCTTGTGTTGATAACTTGTTTTATCCTGGTAACAATAGTTATGATACTATAGAGAGAGAGCCTGAACCAGAACTGTGATTCATGCAGTCTTTGAGCGGGCTGTTTTGTTTAGGTAAATGAGAAATTCCTTCCAGTTTTGCACATGTTCATATTTCAGGTTTCAGCCAACAGTTCTTTTGGTTGCACTTTGGCACTAATTATAGCTCTGTGGGGAATGTCTTAGAACTGTTTAAACCGTTCTTCGTGTGAAGAGTAAAGCAAAAATACACCATATGAAGCCTACACACTGAATTGTTCCACTGATATACCCCGATAATTAGTGTGCTTATACATGGGTGCTTGTGGTGATTCAATACGGTGGTTTTTTATACACACATTAGAATGCTTTATCACTTCAATATTTCAAAGGTATCATACCCTAAGAGATAACAAAATACATTTTTTTCCTTTTTTTAAGTCATGGTTAATTATTTTGTCTTTCATTTTCTTAATTAGGGATCTATTTCAGAAGTAGCCAGTAACCTTTCATAGCAACCACTTCCCTTTCCAACAATATGAGGTAATCACTGCTTTTTTTGAGTAGTGATATATTTTTGCATTGTATATATATTATGTGTGTATACATGTTGCTGGGTTCCAGCAACAGGAAATATTTTCTTTACTTCCTAGTTTTCTTAAGAGTAAAAATATAACTGCTAATATAAAAACACAGGTGACCATTTTTGTCCATTCCCTCAGCCATGCATCATTTATGCACATCTGTTTGGCTCATTACTTATTTCCTTAGTGATACCATAGGTGTGCATTTTTAATAAATTGATGCACAAACATGAATTTTTCTGAGAGCATGGATACCTCAACAGAATTATTGGCTTGAGAATTTTCTCCTTTTATTCATGAATTTTTGCTTTTAATATCAAAGAAGATTGTTTAAAAAAAAAATCCGTTTGGCTGTCTTCTGGTAGCACTTCAGAATAGTTGACTTGGACTCTCAGCCTACCATTATCTGTTTTTGGAGAATGCCTGCTTTCAAGTTCAGTGCTGTGCAGTCTACAAAAGAGTTTTGAGGATGTTGTGCCTTAAGGATGTTGAGACTGTGTTTCATTCCCAGAGTAGAGGTTAAATGGTCTGGTAGAAATTCAGCGGGAGCTACTGGTCAAAAGCAAAATGCTGACAGTGAACAGCTTGGCATTGCTGTGTACAGGGCAGCAGCATCCACATCCTAGAGAGTACAGAAATCAGCAGAAACTGGAAGAAAGGAGATGCTGTGTCTCACAGGTGCATTTCTCAGGATGCTGTGATCCTTTATGCCTGGCCCTACAGTGATTTTACTATGCTGCACCTAAAAACCATGTCTGCATAGTAGGTTTTTCAGGGCTCCAGAATAGTGGCCTCTGTTCTGCACATTCAGTTATGAACATTTCCTCTTTAGGAATTAGTTTTTAAGGAAGAGGTCATACCATGGGCTACTTTTTCCAGCTTCCACTTATGGATTAATTTCACTTTCTGGCAGTAGTTTTTGTTCTTGGAAACATTAAGTAATTTTAGAACAGTATTAGGGAAAATATAGGAAATTAAATGTTTAGGCTCTAGGTGCGGATAGAGTGTCCCTTCTCTCTCCATTTTGTACTTTCATGGTTTGTTTTCTGCTCATCAGTGTGCAATTTCCAGCATATCGGTGCCAAATTACCTCTCCCTGGCTGCCACCTCTGTAACTCTTAATTACTCCAAGTAAGCGGTTCTGTCCTCTGCCTTTCCTGCTCCTTCACATTTTCTTCCTTGTTCCTTTGTAAATTTGATCACTTCTATCAGGACAGTAACCCTCCTTCCATAGGCAGGTAGGGTTATTGGGGCACTCGATTCCTGAGCAGGTAATAGTCAGGATTCACAGGCTGGATTAAGGCAACTTGACTTGTAAAGCAGTGAATGAATGTAGAGTCTAAAGTTTATAAAATAGTGTGATTTAAACTTACTCCACTGGCTCATACTACATCTTGTAGGTGGAAACTGTTTTTATTAGATGGAAGAGTGCTGTAAGCAACTTAAAGTGTGTGGGACTGCTGGTTGTCTTTAGATGAGTGTGTGAAGACCTCTGCCTTGTAAAGGTGCCTGCCAGTACTGCTAAGGCATTCACTCATAAAGATGTGGTGCATACACAAACACACACACTTGGAGCAGGGGATGTTTCTTGAATAGTATAAGGAAATTCTGCAGATGTCATTATGAGCATGTTCATACTGGCTCTGATTCTTGGCAGACTTAACCTGTCCATGCTGGTGAACTGGAAAAAACAAAAAGGAGCTTTTGTATCACTTACCTGCTTGCAACTTGCTGACCAAGGAAAAAGAGGCACTAGCAGAAAAAAAAGCCAGAATGCCCTGAGATTCTTCTCTCATGTTTTTTCAAGTGCAATTTCTGCCTTGGGGCCTCTTTGTGAAAGACCTGAGTCCATTTCATTTAAGGTCAGCCGTCTGTTGAGCGCACACTGGCTTTGTCCAGAAAATGTGCTAGAAAATTGGACTGTGGCTGGGTTAATAGCAAGTCACAGTCATCAGTGAAATACTTCTTCTTTTGCATAATGGGACAGCTGATTTGTTTTTTAAAATTAAATGTGACATTTTATGCAATTTTAAAAAGTAGACCAAACAAAAGGAGAACCTTTCATAGTGCATAATGCACTGATTTAGTGCACTGACAAGCACAAGTGCAAAACTATGGACACTGTGCAGAGTTTATAAGAGGCAGTCCTAGCTATCATTGCAAAGGGAAGAGCAGAAGCAACTCCTGTGCCTAGAGGGAGAGGGAATGAAATTTTAAAATCATGGGACAAGCTTTGAGCATACTTTACTGCACATCCATTCAACCCTGGTGTATGCCTCCTCTATAGAAGAGTTACTAACTCTTAGTTTTGCTCAAGTTCTGTTCATATGATTTGTAAATGCACCTTTGCTTTTGAATAATAAATGACGCGTGTCTTCTTGGCATCTCAAGGCTTGCCTTTTTGTCTTGTACCCTTGGGCACTTGGCAAATGACAAATTATAGACTTAGACAAACAGTAAAAACTATACAGTGCCTTGCATGTGTGTTTATCTTAACTTTGTAACACAGTCCAACTGTTTTTTAACTGTCTTTATTTAAAGGATACCAACTGGGAATGACATTCACATATAGTAGAACAGCTGATGTTCTTGCTCTGTTTACTTGTTGGGCATAGTTATTAACAAGTTCATATTTTCCAAAGCATGTTTCGGTTTACTGAATTAAAGTAGAGTGTTTGGAAACCAAATGGTGAACCAGGATTTATTTGACAAATACTTGACAAATTCTTTTAGTCCTGTTCATAGAATCATCAAGGTTGGAAGCGGCCTTCAAGATCAGCCAGTCCAACTGTCCACCTACCACCCACTGTAACCATCTCTATCACACAGCGCCAGATCCAGACATCTCCTGAACACATCTCCTGAATTTTCCTGTTGAAATTAGTTTGGATGGTTACTTTCTAAATTATTTTTAAGAGTGCCATTTGCTTTGCCAAGTAGCTTCTAGGAACAAGATGTCTAGCATGTTTTCTGATCTGAAGGTAATGCTATTATTTTCTTTGAACTTCGGAGCTCTTATATGCACAGTGCATTGGAGGAATGGGAATTCTTCCTTTGTATATGGTAGAAAATGCTCTTTTCCATTGGTCAATGCACCTGGTACTTATTTTTTATTGCAATAACAGAGAC
Source organism: Corvus brachyrhynchos (assembly GCF_000691975.1). NCBI lineage: Eukaryota > Metazoa > Chordata > Aves > Passeriformes > Corvidae > Corvus > Corvus brachyrhynchos. The sequence continues at coordinate 6,835,387 of NW_008238355.1, forward strand.
ATTGATCCTTTACATATTCGCTGGAGACATTAGTTTTAAAGAAATATTTGCCATAATTTGTTTACCAAAAAAACTTAGCATGAAAATGTAAATCCAGGTGCAAATGGCTATTTTTTTTAAAGCCCTGCCCTTACTATTAAAAATCTAAATTGATGTTTATCATTTTTAAATGATAAATGCAGAATTTCTAACATCCATTGGCGTGTTTTCACAATTCTGTGACCAAAAATGAATTCAAATACCTGTTTCTGCAGCTTGTTGTTCATTATTAGCAGAGCAGCATAGGTATACATCTAAGGAAATAGAGACTCATTCTCTGTGCAGACAAGCTAATAATACAGTCATACCCTGCAGTGAAAATGTTTTTATTGCATGGGACAAATCATGTTATACTGCTGTTTGCATACAGAACCATCTATTGTCAACAGCAGAAAAATGACAGATTGTTATTAGTAGGATTTTTTTTGTATGCATCTTCTTGAGTAGTTCTTTTACAAAACTTTTTTTTTTTTTGATTACCTTGAATTCACATTTCTTCTATCTTGATTGTATTGGTGGTTATTCCGAATTTCCCATGGGGTATCAGTTTAGCCATATATAATTACATAATACTGCTTTCAAGACCTGCATGTGAAGAAGAAAAAACATGTAGAATGTGTCAAATTCTACAAATAACAGATACCTGAGAAAATTCATTAAAGAAAGGTTCTGATTGACTATTTCAACATGTTCTGGAGGTAGAAGTGTGACTGTACGATATTCTTTTTTCTGTGTATTCTACGTGCCTATATATATATAAACTTTTTTGGGTGAAGGGTTATGTAGGAGAGAGGTATTTTTTAAGGGAAGTATAGGACCAAACAGGAATCTGTACATGATTCTGAAATGGATGTCAGAATTGATGGTCAAGCCAAGAATTACCATTACCATGAAGGAAACAGAAGATGAAAGCAGATAATACTTACTGCTGGAAAGCATGATCTAATTTCAAGAGATGATGGGATGGAACCAAAATAAAACCAGTAAAAATCAAGCAAAAACACATCAAAAAGTAATGAACCAGCATATTTTTAGCATAGTCTTCCCTCCTATTGGCCACAAGTATAGAGAGAGGTATAATTTCTGTCTCCCTGACCTGCTGGTATAATAAATTGGTGAATATGCATGAAATAATTTTTCCCATTACCCTTCCTTTAGTCTGTGTTTTCAGAATGGAGGTATAAGAAGTAAAGATATGCAAAGGGAGATGACCTCTTCGTAAGAAGGAAAGAGAAGTCCATCCCACTGGCTTTGGGAGGCTCTGAACTGGAACCTGCTAGTGGGAAAAAGCAGCCACAACAAGAATTCCAGATGGAAAGGGAATTTTCAATTGGTGAGGGTTAAAAATATGGAGAAGGAGAGCTGTAAGACTCCATAAAGGTTGTCTTAAAACAAACAAACAAACCCCAAAACCCCCAAACAAACAAAAAAACCCCATCACACTGAAAATGTTGCTATTTTTCATCTTTTTGTTAGTGCATTAGCTAAGATAAACTAAAGGAAGTGAAAAAATTGCAGTATTCAGAGTGATCCTGTCTGGAGAATGTGGATTTCATAGTATATTAAACTTGGTACCTTGGGATTTTTCTCTCTGCTTGAAATGTTTTAAAATGAAAATTTGCATTTTAGAGACATAGCTTTATGTAAACGCTAGCCAGGAGAATTTGCTATTTAACTTATTTTGCTGAAAAGTCTTTCCAGGTAGTATACTTTTATTAAACTCACTAATTATCTCCATGATATTTGAGAAGTCATGGCAGTCTGGTGAAGGCCCAGGTAACTGGAAAAAGGGAAACATTGTACCCATCCTTAAAAAGGGTATAAAGGACTTTGGGAACTCCCAACCTGTCAACATCACCTCTGTGCCTGGGAAGATCATGGAGCAGATCCTCCTAGAAGCTATGCTAAGGCACATTGAGGACAGGGAGGTGATTTGAGAGAGCCAGCACGGTTTCACCAAGCGAAAATCCTGCCTGACCAATCTAGTGGCCTTCTGTAATGGAGTGACTGCATCTGTGGGCAAGGGAAGGGCTACAGGTGTCATTTATCTGGACTTCGGTAAAGCCTTTGACACATCACCCACAACATCCTTCTCTCTAAATTGGAGAGGGATGGATTTGATAAATGGGCTGTTGGATAAGAAAGTGGTTGGACACTCACATCCAGATGACAGTGGTCATTGGTTCAGAGTCCAGTGGACATCAGCAACAAATGTACCTCAGGAGTCCACATTGTTATTATTGTTATGCCATGTTATCCAATGTCTTCATTAATGACCTAGATGAAGGGATTGACTGCATCCTCAGCAAATTTGCAGACGACACCAAGCTGAGGGGTGCAGTTGATACACCTGAAAGATGGAATGCCATCCAGAGGGACCTGGACGTGCTCAAGAAATGGGTCACTGAGGATCTTACGAGGTTTAGTACGACCAATTGCAGGTGGTGCACCTGGGTCAGGGCAATCTCCAATATCAATACAAGCTGTGGGATGAACAGATCAAAAGCAGTCTTGCCAAGAAGGACTCAAGACAGACTTGGGGGTGCTGGTTGATGAGAGGCTGACATAAGCCAGCAATGTGTGTTTGCAACCCAGAAAGCCAATATGGTATTTTACTTCTTCCTCTGAGTTTTCAGCACAACTTTCTAGGTAGATCCAGGTAACATAGATGCAGACCAACAAACAGTGTATAAAAGTTACTGTCTTCATACCACTCATTTTCTCACGTTTTCCAATGTCTGGTTCTGCTAAATCCTGTTCTCATTTCAAATTCCTCTCAGGGAAGTTGTCTTTTCCTTTTCCTTTTCCTTTTCCTTTTCCTTTTCCCTTTCCCTTTCCTTTCCTTTTTTCTTCTTCTCCTTAGATGTCTTTTTTGGGAAAAAGATCTGGCTATTAAGCAGTTGAGGGAGAAAAGAAGAATTATTAATCAAGTCTTTTGTACTGTTTCCGAACAGGGACGAAGAGGCTTAGGTTCAGTCTTTGTTTGGGCATCTGGAAACGGTGGAAGAAGTCGAGACCACTGCTCCTGTGATGGCTACACCAATAGCATCTACACAATCTCCATAAGCAGCACAGCTGAAAGTGGGAAAAAGCCGTGGTATCTGGAAGAATGTGCATCCACACTAGCTACAACATACAGCAGTGGAGAATCCTATGACAGGAAAATAGTATGGGTTTTAATTATTTTTTTAAGTGTATGTGTTTGTATTTTGCACAGTGACTTTGAGGGGAATGAGTGAAAGAGAAATTCTTTGATAATTCCACCAATATACTAATGTCTTCCATTTGTTTTAAATCCAGTTATCAATAGTTCTCACATTTAACATGCATGATATTAGCAGTTCACCTAGGTACCTCTCTATTTTCTCAGATTTATTTTGATCCAGCATCATTCCTTTTTTACATGCAGTGACAGTCAGTTATTGTTCATATTGCTGCCTATTCTGGAGATATATTCTAAGGAAAATTAGGCTCAGTGCTCATCTTTTCTGTATTGTTCCTCATCTCATTCCTAAGCAGCCAGCATCTATTTTCCCTGATGTTCTCACCTTTGCCGGAAAATGACAAATAGTCTTAATTCTGTTTGATAATCTGTTGATATCGTTAGTATTTGTCCATCCTGTGTACCTTTGCAAAATGAATGCATTCAGGATACTTTTCAGTATTCAACATGCTAGTCCTTTTAACCTTTTAAACCTTTGTACTCAAGGTTGATGAGGTTTGCTTATATTGTCCTCTTCCCTGCTTATTTATTCTAGTGTTTAACTTACAGAAATTAATTACTTCTTGATCAGAAATTGAAGGACATGGAGGGGTTTTTTTCTCCTGTATGTTTTCTTAAGGACTCATCTGATATTTCTTTCTTTCTGGTCCTTAGCAGATTCTTCTCTTTGTGTCAATAAAGAGTTAAAAATACTTGCCTCTATGTTTTTTTAATACTGTTTGCCTTGTCTTTCAGGATTCTGGGATGCTGGCCATCCCTTCTTGGATTCTTCTGTATTTTCAGATGGTCTAATTTTTGTTTTTAACTTGTTCTGAGATCCTTCTTCATTCCAGTGATTTTTCTATTCTTTACTTGCTTCTCTTCACTGAAACCTTCTCTCTCTCTTCCTGACATGTTTCTTGTTATCCCTGATAAATAATAATAAAGAAAAAAAATTACTGTATCTACTAGGAGTCCTCCTCACTTCTGTGATTAAATTCCATTCCCTGTCCTTAAAAGACTTTCTCTAACTTCTTCATATTTAAGTGAGACTAATAAGGTGAGCAGATGTGATTGTGTCCTCTAGCCTGACTCCTTACTTAGCCAAGTCTGTAGGACTTCCCTGTGTCCTTCGATTCCAAAAGTTCCAGCTCAACTTTCAGTAATTTTCGTAAATACAATTAATATTGCTTTCAAAGTTTTCAGTGACACAAAATCCACTTAAATTTAGCATAAATGCTTTTAATTATTCATTGCCATTAAAAAATTTCACTTGTTTGCTCTCTGAGCCCCTTTAGCTTCAATTTCTAAGCATTTGGTGTCACAGATTTTATTGCTAGTATGAAGACTGCTCCAGTTGTCTACTGTCTTCTCTCTGCCCGTGTAGCCCAAACAGTTAATTCCTTTTGATAACTGAAGGTAAGCCTCTTGCATCGTTCTGTCTAAGTCATGTTTTCTTATAAACCCTTCTTCATGTTACAAACTTCTAGAATCCAAACTGGACACACCAGTCAGGTAGCAGCAGTATTCAGTGAAAGCACAGGAAAACGGGTGTCTGTGTGTTCCAGGTCAGTTTTCCTTTCTTTATTTATTGACCCGGGCTGGGACTTGTTAGCTTCACTATCATGTAATGTGTCCATCACTGTGTGATGCCCAGCCCACTTTCAGAGCTGCTGCTTCTGTTTTTCAAAGTTGGTGGTGAAGCGATATATAAAAGGTATATAGAAGGTATAAAGGGTCTCCTTATTCCACCATTAATGACTGGCTGGTTTAGTTCTCAATTTAGACCAGCCGTCATCATCACTTTCTCATTTTCCACGTTTCTCTAGCACTCATTAGAAGGTGCTGGTCTTTTCTTCCATGTCTTTGGTGAAAGCTTTAGGTCATCCTATGGCCAAGAATTAAATGGTAGAAGACCTGGTTAGAAACAAGGCTCATTTCTTCTATATGCTGTAAGGGTAAATATAATTTTCCTGCTTCTAATTTTTTATACATGCTTACATTTTCAGACCTCATAATTATCACAGTTTAAATCAATGTATTATGTATCATGTATCTTTTTAATCTCTTAAATTTAAATACATTTTTTGAATGTACAGTATTACATTATGTGTCTTGTATAATCCTGCGTATATTACTTACAGCCAAAGTGAGGGCCAGAAAAAAATACTACAGTATTGGCAAGCTTACTTTTCCAACACCATTGAGTATACTACTAGTTAATTAATCTATTAGTAATTAGTTTAAGTCCTGTATCAGTTGTTTTACACTAGATAAAAAGATGTAGATGACATTATTAGGGCAGTACTTCTTATCCTGTTAAAATAATGACACTATGCGGGTTTTCTTTCAGTCTTCTGGAACTTGTCCAGTGTTCAAACATCTGCTAAAAACAACAGAGCAGTTCCCTTTCCAGCTCTTGTAAAAGTCTTCAGTGCTTCCAATCTTTTTGATTTAAACTTATTTAAAATAGAGATAAATAGGAAGATGATTTATCATCTCTCTATGCTCTGAAAATTTAATTTAGACTTTTTTCTCCAAAAAGAAACATTCAGTGAAATAGCTATTCACTATAAACTATTATCTCTGGACAATTAAAACAATATTGTTTTGGGGGTTCCTTTGCTTCTGATGTATTGGAAAATAAAACATACTTATGTTTTATTTTTTAGGCAACACAATTTAATCTTGTCTTTCCTTATTGCCTCTCTGTTATTAATTGCTGTTCTTTTATATCCTTGCTCATGTTTTTAATCTCAAGTAAAACATCTCTGTATTTCTCAGTCCTTATTTGTACTTTTCTACGTTGCTAATTTAAGCTTTGTGCATTCCTCCGATTTCTTAATAGCTGTGATTTTCTTGATTGTCATACATTCTTTTCAATTAACACAGACTTTCTGCTTTTACAGAACTACTATTTCAGTAAGAGAACATTTCTAATTTCTGACATTTCACTCCCTTATGTCTTGCACTAGGATCAAAAACACCTGGAGGTGATCTCACCCTCGTTGTTGAAGACTTCTTGTGGAACACAAGCATATATAATTTTTTAGTTTACTGAAGTGTAGTACCCATCATTTCTGGAATTTTGCACTGTGCTAGTACAGGCAGCTTAGTATGTTACTGTAAGATTTTTGAAAGGTATACTTTACAAAGGAGATAATAATTAAAATATATAGAATGCACATAAATTATCCAATAATTAGGGA